>NW_022639717.1:220143-222206 GCF_010583005.1 Odontomachus brunneus
CCCCCCCATTTTGCGAGTGGTCGATCCGCCCACGTACGGATTTTACTATCCCTCCTGCATGGAATCTAGTTATCCATAATGTACCGTTATGGTACTTACGATATCGAAGAGATATATGTGCTGAGTTGTATGGCACTTCTAATACCAGTTCTTCTGTAAGTGCCACGCGGACTGGTGTTTTGTCGCCTGGTTTCCTTTCACACTTGATAACTTTTGGTTGTGTTACTTTTATGTCATACTTTATCCGTGGTCCGGTTCCTTTCGGTTGTACTTCAGGTTTCTCTCGGTTGTCCGTGGCGGTCGGCGTTGTAGTATCGGTGGTCACTGTGGTTTTTATGCCTTACTTGACTGCTCTCACTGACGGTCTTTGACGTCTATCGCGCGTGGGTGATGGCAATCTCATTAAAGCGCAGCGCTTCCTTTCTGTTGTTAACGCTGTAGGATGGTCTTGCGGCATGCTATGGCTGGTGCTGGTCTGTTACCATTACCCATGTCCTTGGGTAAACGTTTCCCTGGTGGAATGACTATTTCCCCTGCTGTTCTATCCTTCTGTGGTAGGATGCTGTCCCACAGGGCTTGAGTCTCGGCCTCGCTCCACGTAGCTAACAGCTCCACTATGGTTCTGTCCACGTCGTCCATACTGTTCGCTGCGCTGCTACTTAGTGATCCTCTCGTGATTCGGGTCCTTATTTATATTTCCGCTTAGCTTCCTTACGTCCCATGATCTTGACTTCCCCTTTTTTTTCCTTTGTTATGATCTGTTGTTTATACCTGGTTTATTTGTTCTTCCAATGGTAATGGTAATTCGGTTTTGTTTACTTTTCTCACTCTTTTAATTTTCCCGTATTGATGAAAATCTACCTGCCAGTATTCTCCGTCTATGTACTTGTGGTAGATTAGGGAAGATAATGACGCGTAGTGTGGAAGTTCGAAGCTGCAGCCTCTTGAAATATTAACCACCTGTTTTATGCTTCGAGGCGGCTCGGTGTATGCAGGTGTCTTTTCTTCTGAGTTTTTGTTGATTTGCTTGCAATTATTGCAAGCCTCGGTTTCTTGTGCCTCCGTTTGCACGCCTTCTGTAACTGTCTGAGTCAGTTTTTGCTCGTTTGAGAACGGTGATTCGTTTCCGGCTGGTGGCTCCCAGCTTTCCAGCCAATCCAATAGGTGGATACCAAAAGGTTTTGACATCTTGAGTTGCTACTGCTGATGTAGCTGCCGTACCGAATGTCACTCTACTCATCCTTTTGCTATGAGATCCTTCCTTTTATTCCTGGTTTTCGCTTACCCCTTGCTCATCGGCTGTTACGTCATCCAGATCATTCTCTGTTTTTAGATCCTGTATATGTACTTGTTTGTACCATTTTTTATTTTTGTTCTGTAAGTCTACTATTACCGGAGGTATTATTCTTCTTACCGTCATAGGACTCAAAAATTTTGGCGCAAGTTTCGCATTTATTGCTTTCTCCTTACTTGATAGGGCTTACTTGATTTTTTTCCAGACCACGTCGCCTATTTTTAGTTTCCACTGCCTTTTACACTGTAAAAAAAATGTGTAAAATTTCACATATAATGAGTGTAACGATTACATTATTAATAATGGAAATGTATAAATTCACGTTCTTTTACAAAAGTGAGTATTTTTACTCTGTGTTATGTGAATAATTCTTTATATTTGACGAAAAATTACAAGATTAAAAGTATAATTCATAGATTGTATGTAAATATACAATTTTTTTTGTAACAATACATAGTATACGATAATATTACATAGCATATAATTTCACACATCATAACTACATTTTTACGTAAATTTACGTAAGTTTACTTAAGTTTATATTGTAAAAATAAACAAAAATTATTTAATTTACAATTACTCGTTATTAAATATAGAGAACTCGTTTAGCATTAATTTCATGTTTGCACCATTAATTTTTAATTAACTCGTATAGTTAGATAATTTGACATTTGCGATAAGATATATTTTTGTATATATATTTATGCATTATTATATACATAATAATATGTATGTAATTTAATGTACGTATTGTTGCATTTAGCAGAAC
>NW_022639717.1:222216-222416 GCF_010583005.1 Odontomachus brunneus
GACGATAATAAAGAGACGTTTATTCAGGGACTCTCTCTCGTCCCGATCGTTAATACACGCGAGACAATATAATTCGCGAGACGGTACACTTCGCGAAACGGTACACTAAGCCCGAGGACGCTTTCCTCGGGCGAGCCTTCTTTATCCGCGCGACCACTCCGCGGACGAGACACGACGATACGATACGCGGTACAAAGAAA
>NW_022639717.1:222695-223462 GCF_010583005.1 Odontomachus brunneus
CTCTCTCTCTCTCACACGCGATACTGGCTCGGTCTATTTCTCGGAGTGCTTTTCTCTCGTTTGCGTCCGATCACGGCGGTAGTCGCGGTAAGGCTGTCAGCTGATCGGCTCTGGGAGGATCATGTATCCTCGTGGATCCTCCCTCGTCGCTTCCCCCCTCGTCCTGGGGTGGTCGGTATTCGGGAATCGGCAGGTTTCGGTACTATTGTCTCGAGACGCTTCTCGTCTCGAGACGTTGTTGACATCGGGAGTTCGCTTGGTTGTCTCTCCCGGCTCTCCCGTTTTTTCCTGCCGGGTTTCTCGTGACGGCTGCTTCGCTGAAAGTAAATACAGCTGATCCGTCTAAACGCGATACTGTATTGTAACTACGATACTTTCTCAGCAATAGAATATTTTCTATTGCTGAGCGCCCGATAATTCGCGATAATAATTTTTCGTCGCCAAAGTACGAGAGTGCGATTCCCCTGATGGAGGGCTCCGCTCGTTGTCGTCTTCTGCATCCTCGTCCCTCGATGTCCTCCGCTCCTCGTCCTGGTGGCCGGCAAGGGGCGTCGAGGGGCACAAAATTCGGGACGCGCTGACCTTCGCATCTGCTCCGCTCGCAAAAATCGCTTCTTCGCTTTGTTCTAAATTTTGCACAACAAACAATTCGACGGAACGCGATACTCGGCGAGGTCTCGAAAACCGTTAGCGACACGGCACGCGATAAACATTCTTTCCACTAATCGACACGGGATTCTTGAGACGGGCGCCTCCACGGCTGCCAC
>NW_022639717.1:223472-224330 GCF_010583005.1 Odontomachus brunneus
ACAGATACTTTAACTTTAAAAAACATATTCTTAGATGGCATACTACAGATTGCAATGAACAAAGAAGTGTAATTTATCGCTGTAAAGAAAAAGATTGTAATGTCTGTTTCACAGATAGAAAAGATTTTAATAGACATCTATATCACCACATAAGACAAAGTAAAATTGGTATATATTGTGGGTACCCAGCTTGTTTTGATAAAACACTTTTTAAAACAATCAGTAATTATGCAGTACATATATGTAGACATCACTCAAATATTTTGTGTACGCAATATATTTCAGATAATACTCATAAGGAATTAAATTGTCGCCTAATTGATACTAGTGATAATTCTATTGATACTAATGATAATAGTGTTGCTGTTTTAGAAGAAGACATTTTCAATCAGTTTTCTAATCATATGGTAAATTATGTAAGACCTATTTCACAATTGTATTTAAATTTAATTACAAAACATTTTTTGACAGAACATACTTTGCAATCTATAATAGATGCAACATCATCTATAATTGATCTTTCTCAGCAACACTTTATCACTACTTTAACTGATAGTGATTTACAAAATGATATTAAAATAAGAATCAAAGATATTTTCCAAAGTAGCCATGGTTCTTTTGCAAACATGTTTAGTTCTATAAATGGTTATCTTAGAAATACTTACTCAAGAAATAAGTATTTTCAAAAACATTTTCATATTGTAATGCCCGTAAAAATAAATTTAGGATTTGATAACGTTCACAAAGAGTGCTATTATCATTACGTTCCAGTTTTGAAAACTTTAGAAATGTTATTAACTAATCCCAATATCCGACAGTTCTGCTTCAATTCTTATAATAATTCTTATAATGATGTGT
>NW_022639717.1:224340-224734 GCF_010583005.1 Odontomachus brunneus
TATTAACTAATCCCAATATCCGACAGTTCTGCTTCAATTCTTATAATAATTCTTATAATGATGTGTTATCTGATATACAAAGTGGTAATGTAATAAAAAATAATAATTTTTTTCACGGAAATAAAAATATGTTACAAATTATATTGTATCAAGATGCATTTGAAGTATGTAATCCGCTAGGTGCTTCAAAAAAAAAGTTTAAACTCGTCGGTCTATATATGATCCTTGCAAATTTACCTGCTTATCTGAAGTCAAAAGTTGAACATATACAACTTGTTTTTCTATGTTATGAAAAATATATCACGTTCTTTGGATGGGAAAAAGTAATCCAACTCTTAATACATAATTTACGAAATTTAGAAGAAAATGGAATAGTTATTTCTGTTGCAAATGA
>NW_022639717.1:224862-226907 GCF_010583005.1 Odontomachus brunneus
ATTTACGAAATTTAGAAGAAAATGGAATAGTTATTTCTGTTGCAAATGAGCCAATTCATTTTTTTGGTACTGTAGTAGCTATGTTAGGCGACAATTTAGGAAGTCATCAAATAGGTGGTTTTACACAAAATTTTCATTCCTCAGAATATTTTTGTCGATTTTGTGATATAACTAGAAATCAATTACAATTAACATGTGTATGTAAAAATGTTAATAGAAATCCAGAAAATTATAATTTATGTGTAAAACAAGCGGAAGAAACTATGAACATGATAAAAGGCATAAAGCAAGATTCACCTTTGAATAAACTCAATTATTTTCATGTATGCAATCCAGGGTTACCACCCTGTATAGCTCATGATCTTTTAGAAGGTATCATTCCTTATGATCTTATATATTGTATTAAATATTTTGTTAAAGAAGGATGGTTTAGTTATGGGTTCTTAAATTCTCGATTGCAAAAAATTAAATTTATAAATGAAAATAAATTCAACAATATTCCATTAATAAAACATTCGTGTAAAATTGCAGGTACTGCAAGTGATATAAAAAAATTATTATTGATACTTCCTTTAGCTGTCTTTGATTCAATTAAAAATATTGAAAATGATGTTTGGTTATTAATACTGCGTATTAGAGAAATTTGTTCTTTGATTTTTGCTTGTACATTATCCTTTGGTCAAGTTGCACTATTGCAAGAAAAAATCAATGAATATTTATTGCTAAGATTAAAATGTTTTCCAAACATAAAATTAAGACCAAAGCATCATTATATTTCTCACTATCCTTCTTTAATTATATCTTTTGGTCCGCTTAAACATTTGTGGACTTTACGATTTGAAAGCAAACACAGATATTTCAAAAATATTATAAAGCATTCGCAAAATTATAAGAATGTAACAAAATTGTTATCATACAAACATCAATTGTTACAAAGTCAACTTCCAGAAAATACGTACTCTTCTTCGGTAATAGCAGATAATGCCGAAGAATATATTCCGGAAAATTTTAGTAACAATATTTCCTCCGTTATAGTGGATTACTTTCATGATAAAAGGAATGAAAATTTTAAGTATATAGCTTCAAAAATTACTTTCAAAGGCATTACATATCAAACAAATACGTGTATTTGTGTAGGAAAGGATTGTTATGATCACTTTATCATATGCAAAATCAAATATTGTTTAATAAATAATTCTTACACAAATGTATATTTTGTGGGTACCACAATAAAAGTAGTATATAATTCTGATTTTGGAATATATGAACAGTTCGAAGTTAAAAATGAAGAACATAGAATCGATAAAATCTCTTTATTTCCATATTGTGCTTTATTAGCACCACATCCTATTCTTGAAACTTCTATAAATTCCATTGCCGTTTATATCTTCAAATATGCGCCTCTTGATCTTTGATATTATGTAAGTATATATAACATTTATCGTTTAGTATTATTTTTAATATTATGTGTAATATATATTTTTTATATATAATATATTAAATAATATGTAAATAAAATATACAATATAAATAATAAACATAAATAATATAAATAATACAAAAATTTGAATAATAAATCATATAACATAAAAAACATAAAAAATATGAAATATATAATACTTACAAAATATATAAAGAATATATAAAAAAAATTAAAATTTTATACATAATAAAAAGATATATGCATATATGTTTTGTGTTTTAGATGTCTTACTTGTTCAAAGTTTGGTTAGCCAATAGAAAACAAAAAGTCTCATTAATTATTAATGAATCTGATAACATGTTATCTGAACTAATTACGAAAAGTAGCAGCAAGCTTGGGATTAATGGTTTTACTCTTGTTATGGAAAAGGACGGTACAAATGTGGATGATAATGATGTTTTGAAATTTTGCTCTGGCGAAACTTTTATATTACTCCAAGCGGAAGAGGTGTGGTCGCCTCAAACAGAATTACACAGTATGGAATCTTGCAATACCTTAAGTTCCACAGATTCCATGGCTTCTACTTTTTCATCCTCATCAAGTACACGACATGCTTTATCAC
>NW_022639717.1:226917-227414 GCF_010583005.1 Odontomachus brunneus
GAAATTTTGCTCTGGCGAAACTTTTATATTACTCCAAGCGGAAGAGGTGTGGTCGCCTCAAACAGAATTACACAGTATGGAATCTTGCAATACCTTCAGTTCCACAGATTTCATGGCTTCTACTTTTTCATCCTCATCAAGTACACGACATGCTTTATCACCAATAACTGTATTAGACAAAACGCAATCAGATAATGAAGCAATTTGGACACATTTTTGCATACCTTGGAATAAATTGGAATCAACAGTAATTAAAGAATTAGAAGCAGGAAATCGCAGCAAATACATAATACATGCTGTTGTAAATCGTGTAATTTCCGAAATGAGGAATTTGCAAAACTTTATTTCATCAAAAGCATTCAAAATAGTAGCTAAAAAGATCATCGAAAAATATCCTCTAACATTTAAGGATACGGATGAAGATGGTAAATGTTTCGGAGATGGAATTTACACATTATATTTAAAACTTCGTGATAGAAATTGCTATCTTAATAGGC
>NW_022639717.1:227424-228829 GCF_010583005.1 Odontomachus brunneus
GATCATCGAAAAATATCCTCTAACATTTAAGGATACGGATGAAGATGGTAAATGTTTCGGAGATGGAAGTTACACATTATATTTAAAACTTCGTGATAGAAATTGCTATCTTAATAGGCCACATATGAAAAGGTCTTTAAATCGAAGTTTAAATATACCGTTGAAAAAACAACGAAAAATTTTATCTGCCAAAGCTGGGTGCAGTAATTGGCAGCCTGACAATTATGTTGAATCAGAAACAGATAATACAATAGAAGCCAAAACTGAATTTCTACGACAAATAGTCCTGCAAGATGCTCTAGAAAACGATCCTGATACTACAAAAAAAATTTATTCTTACCTTCAAGTAACGTACCCTGCACAAAGATTATTTCTCAATAATGTCCACAAACCACCTACGATTCAAGACATTAAAAATTCATGGCCAATACTTTTACGAAAAAAGTATATGTTCTGGCATTACCATGAGCTAATGGGACACTCTATAAATATATTGAAAGAACAAATGTTAAAGAAGCAGGAAAAAATACTCATCTACGGACGTCTTAAAAAGTATAATGAAATTATTGATTCAACTGAACTAAAAGAACTTCTATTAATGAAAATAGTTATGCAACACTTTAAAGAAGACTTCCACACATTATTTAAAATATATCCTGTAAGTTTGAAGCATTTGAATATATATTTTTTTTATTAATTTATTATATTATTTTATAAGTGTATCTAATTTATTATATTATAGGAAGGAACAACTATGAGAGAAATTGAAGCACCTATTGCTTCTCCATGTATTGTAATCATAGGTAATACATTATTTTATAATTCTCTCTCTCTCTCTCTCTCTCTCTCTCTCTCTCTTTCAAATCTAACATTTTAATTATATTTTTACATGTGTATGGTGCTTGAATGTGTGTTACAGATGATTTGGAACGCTGCATGTTTTATTTATTTATAGAAACAATTCAGATTGAAAGAACATATTGTTTTTATGAAGCTCTAGAAATGTTAATGTCTGCCTATTATGTTTTCAACATGGAATATCCTACAAACTGTGCATGTACTTTGGAATTTATCCAGAAATATTTTTTAAATATTCATCCTACTTCTGGTACAAAATCACGTAAGATCGCAACTAAATACAAAGTCCTCTCACTATTTAACAAATTAAGAGACGTTGAAGAGAGAGATGTAGATAAAGAAAATATTTCATCAAATTCGTAAGTGTGGTAACTAATATTTGTCTTCTATTGTATCGTCTTTTTTCTGATTCAACATAAATTTTGATATAGTTCTTTAAAAATCTGAAAACATTACAATATCTTAAAAACGTTCAACTATAGCGATAAGTATGCAATAATGTTAAAGTTAAAATTAAAAAGAAATTTTTTCTAATTGTGATATTAGC
>NW_022639717.1:228891-230832 GCF_010583005.1 Odontomachus brunneus
CATGGCTTCTACTTTTTCATCCTCATCAAGTACACGACATGCTTTATCACCAATAACTGTATTAGACAAAACGCAATCAGATAATGAAGCAATTTGGACACATTTTTGCATACCTTGGAATAAATTGGAATCAACAGTAATTAAAGAATTAGAAGCAGGAAATCGCAGCAAATACATAATACATGCTGTTGTAAATCGTGTAATTTCCGAAATGAGGAATTTGCAAAACTTTATTTCATCAAAAGCATTCAAAATAGTAGCTAAAAAAATCATCGAAAAATATCCTCTAACATTTAAGGATACGGATGAAGATGGTAAATGTTTCGGAGATGGAATTTACACATTATATTTAAAACTTCGTGATAGAAATTGCTATCTTAATAGGCCACATATGAAAAGGTCTTTAAATCGAAGTTTAAATATACCGTTGAAAAAACAACGAAAAATTTTATCTGCCAAAGCTGGGTGCAGTAATTGGCAGCCTGACAATTATGTTGAATCAGAAACAGATAATACAATAGAAGCCAAAACTGAATTTCTACGACAAATAGTCCTGCAAGATGCTCTAGAAAACGATCCTGATACTACAAAAAAAATTTATTCTTACCTTCAAGTAACGTACCCTGCACAAAGATTATTTCTCAATAATGTCCACAAACCACCTACGATTTAAGACATTAAAAATTCATGGCCAATACTTTTACGAAAAAAGTATATGTTCTGGCATTACCATGAGCTAATGGGACACTCTATAAATATATTGAAAGAACAAATGTTAAAGAAGCAGGAAAAAATACTCATCTACGGACGTCTTAAAAAGTATAATGAAATTATTGATTCAACTGAACTAAAAGAACTTCTATTAATGAAAATAGTTATGCAACACTTTAAAGAAGACTTCCACACATTATTTAAAATATATCCTGTAAGTTTGAAGCATTTGAATATATATTTTTTTTATTAATTTATTATATTATTTTATAAGTGTATCTAATTTATTATATTATAGGAAGGAACAACTATGAGAGAAATTGAAGCACCTATTGCTTCTCCATGTATTGTAATCATAGGTAATACATTATTTTATAATTCTCTCTCTCTCTCTCTCTCTCTCTCTCTCTTTCAAATCTAACATTTTAATTATATTTTTACATGTGTATGGTGCTTGAATGTGTGTTACAGATGATTTGGAACGCTGCATGTTTTATTTATTTATAGAAACAATTCAGATTAAAAGAACATATTGTTTTTATGAAGCTCTAGAAATGTTAATGTCTGCCTATTATGTTTTCAACATAGAATATCCTACAAACTGTGCATGTACTTTGGAATTTATCCAGAAATATTTTTTAAATATTCATCCTACTTCTGGTACAAAATCACGTAAGATCGCAACTAAATACAAAGTCCTCTCACTATTTAACAAATTAAGAGACGTTGAAGAGAGAGATGTAGATAAAGAAAATATTTCATCAAATTCGTAAGTGTGGTAACTAATATTTGTCTTCTATTGTATCGTCTTTTTTCTGATTCAACATAAATTTTGATATAGTTCTTTAAAAATCTGAAAACATTACAATATCTTAAAAACGTTCAACTATAGCGATAAGTATGCAATAATGTTAAAGTTAAAATTAAAAAGAAATTTTTTCTAATTGTGATATTAGCGATAATAACTTTATTTTAACTGGAGAAATTCAATTTGATCTTCATGTGATTCTAAGACCTTATAAATATATACATATATACAGGGTGATTCAAAACAAACTGTTGTCCTTAAAGGGTCGTATAACTGAATTAATTTCGAGACAACTTTTTCTCTTGCAAAATTTCATCCGATATTTAGTTTCTGAATTATTTAAAGAAATATGTATCCTATTGCGGTTCGGATATAAGAGTTGCGCCGCTCTTGTTTACCTCTTATATCTGAGCGGTAATAGG
>NW_022639717.1:230842-230960 GCF_010583005.1 Odontomachus brunneus
AAAAGAACATATTGTTTTTATGAAGCTCTAGAAATGTTAATGTCTGCCTATTATGTTTTCAACATAGAATATCCTACAAACTGTGCATGTACTTTGGAATTTATCCAGAAATATTTTT
>NW_022639717.1:230970-233284 GCF_010583005.1 Odontomachus brunneus
GAAAGAACATATTGTTTTTATGAAGCTCTAGAAATGTTAATGTCTGCCTATTATGTTTTCAACATGGAATATCCTACAAACTGTGCATGTACTTTGGAATTTATCCAGAAATATTTTTTAAATATTCATCCTACTTCTGGTACAAAATCACGTAAGATCGCAACTAAATACAAAGTCCTCTCACTATTTAACAAATTAAGAGACGTTGAAGAGAGAGATGTAGATAAAGAAAATATTTCATCAAATTCGTAAGTGTGGTAACTAATATTTGTCTTCTATTGTATCGTCTTTTTTCTGATTCAACATAAATTTTGATATAGTTCTTTAAAAATCTGAAAACATTACAATATCTTAAAAACGTTCAACTATAGCGATAAGTATGCAATAATGTTAAAGTTAAAATTAAAAAGAAATTTTTTCTAATCGTGATATTAGCAATAATAACTTTATTTTAACTGGAAAAATTCAATTTGATCTTCATGTGATTCTAAGACCTTATAAATATATACATATATACAGGGTGATTCAAAACAAACTGTTGTCCTTAAAGGGTCGTATAACTGAATTAATTTCGAGACAACTTTTTCTCTTGCAAAATTTCATCCGATATTTAGTTTCTGAATTATTTAAAGAAATATGTATCCTATTGCGGTTCGGATATAAGAGTTGCGCCGCTCTTGTTTACCTCTTATATCTGAGCGGTAATAGGATACCTATTTCCTTAAATAATTCAAAAACGAAGCATCGGATAAAATTTTGCAAGAGAAAAAGTTGTCTCCGAATTAACTCAGGAATACGACCCTTTAAGGACAAAAGTTTGTTTTGAATCACCCTGTATATATACATGAGTATACATGCATATATACTTTATTATATAATATAGATTTTCTTTCGTTTTCTGTTTTATAAATTTATATACGCAAAGATGTAAATTTTTTTTAGTTTTATAAATGTATGCAGAAAATTTGTTATATTAATGAAATATTAAGTTCGCAATATTACATATGAGAATATTAAATATTATTTTTAAAATATGTTTTTATATATTTCTCAACATTTAGCGTATTATAATAATTGTTAAACTTACAAATATTAGAAATATTTAATATATAGAAATATTTAATTACAATACTTATAAATATTTCATTAACATAATAAATATGTAATTTACAAAACATCTAACAATGCATTATCGCAGTATATCACAGTATATCATTATTACTTTTGCAAACGAAAAAATGAAATAAAAAATTTTTTAATGAAATAATTATCTATTTTCTGTTCAATGTTGTTTCAAATTTGCAAAAATATTAGTGTTAAACTGCGATAATGTAATTGTTAAGAGATGTTCTGCAAATATAAGATATTTTTGATAGCTATAAGATTTTTATTTTTGATAGCTATAAGATTTTTATAACAAGTATATAAGTATATATAAATTGTATTTTTATTTCTTTTAATTGTAAGCAGATTTGATATGTGATATTACATATACTATTATGATAATTATATTACTACACGTGCAAAAAATGGGTATTTATTTTCTGTTCATAATATTATTTTTCTGTTTTTATTATTTTTGTTTGTGTAATTATTGTATACTTCAATAGTATTCAGTTTATCAATTTAAAAATAAATGAACTATTTATCACTTACTATTCTTTATTTATATGTATAATCCTATATCAACTTATAATTAGAACATAAAAATAAGATAGTAAATTAATATAATACAGTGTAAAACATTTCGGTAAAATTACAACTAATAGGTATAGTGGGTAATTTTGAGACCCACTATAATAGTTACCTGTTTGTTTTTGCAATATACAAATAAAACGTACTTGTATATTGCAAAAACAAACACATGGAAATTTACAACTATTATAGTGGGTCTCAAAATTACCCACTATAATAGTTGTAATTTTACAAAACATTTTTACGGTGTATGCTACGGTACTATTACAATACAATCTATAAAAATTTAGACAAACAGTGTAATTTTAATAAAGTTAAATGTAATTTTAAAAAGTTAGGTAATATTATTACAAAAATTAATCGTAAATTTACATTAGGATTGGAAATTTCATAATTTGTTTTTTATCGATACAAATATATAAATTATTATTACACAAATATTTCGAAATATTTGCACACTATTGTAAAGTTACTATGTGAAATTGTATCAATACGGTTACAAAATCTATTATTACGAAGACATTCTAGTAATCTACTTTTAACATGTAAATTTACTTTTACAAGCTGCTTTCTTACCATATAAGATAATAATTTTATATACGAGATGTAAATTTAATAA
>NW_022639717.1:233294-233676 GCF_010583005.1 Odontomachus brunneus
TACGCAGGTTGTAATACTTCCCCTGTTTTTGGAACGCTCTGGCTAAGTTTATTCGTACTAATTCGTACGCCGCCTCTAGTCGTTTTGCTATCTCACCTGGTTCCTGGGATTCTAGTCTTTCCCTTTCTCGGAAATGTGGTTCAGACAGTTCTCTGCCTGTGTTCAGATACGCGGGTGAAAACCCAGTGGTATCTTGTTTCGCGGTATTGAACGCAAATTTTATTTCATGTAAATTAACGTCCCACTGACGATGGTTTGCTCCCACGTACTGTGAGATCATAGTCTTCACCGTGCGGTTTGCCCTTTCTACGGGGTTATACTGCGGCGTCTGGTGTGAACCGCTGTGTGATTCCTAATTCCTGTACCAATTTTTTCATGCTGC
>NW_022639717.1:233686-236091 GCF_010583005.1 Odontomachus brunneus
CAGTTCCACTTTCAGAAGTAATATATCAATGTAACAACAGATTATTTACTCAGTTTCCATGCTGGAAACTGCATTTTGCATGAAGCGACGTCGAAATACAAGTTGACCTGTAATGTCTGAAAAAGATTCTTTTGCGAAATGATCGTTATATATAATACTGTCATTACCAACTCTTTTGCTCAATGAGGCAAAGCATTTTTCCCGTTGCTGTTTACATTTCCGCAAATTGTTGAAAACAAATTGTGCTTAGTATTACATTGGAACGAATTTCGGAAGATGATTTTATCACTTGATTTTTACTTATGAAACGATCGTTGCGTATCGCATTTCAAATGCATATACATCACAAATGCAGCATTGGTACACCATTGCAAAATTATAATAATACTATTTTTCAGTCTGTTTGACAGCGTTCAGGATATATGGGTCTGTACTTTTATGTGGGTTGTACTCCCCACCACAGGTGCGGTTGAAGAGAGAAGGAGATAACTCCTACAAACAACTTACTCTTCCTAAGCCTCCTTCTATATGAGCAGTTTATACTTATTATGTCTATGGCCGCAACGCGATCGAAGCAGCCAGTTAGCATCGCGGAAAGAAGGCTTCACCCAATTCGATACATTCGAAATTTAGTAAACACGCACTTTTTATTCAGGGGACTAGCACACAGCACGCGCTATGCGCGCACCTTCCATTTCCTTTTTTAGTATTTTATTACACTTTAATTACATCGCGAAAAATTCACACACAAACTTATAATCTGCATTGTCTCCCCAGTGACTCTCTGTCTCTCCCTGCCTCTCCTGTCTCTCTCTGTCTCTCTCTGTCTATCCTTGTCTTTTCCTATTTTTCCCAGTCTTTCCCTCTCTCTCCACATTTCTCTCCGTCTCTTCCCGTCACTCCCCGTCTCTCTCTCTGACTCTCTGTTTCTCCCTCTCTCTCTCTGTCTCTCCCTGTCACTCCTTGTCTCTCCCTGCCTCTTCCCATCTTTCCCTGTCTCTGCCTGTCACTCCCTATAATCTGCATTCTCTCTGCCTGTCTCTCCTTGTTTCTCCATCTGTTTCTCCCTGTCTCTCCATGTCTCTCCCTGTCTGTCCCAGTCTGTCCCTTTCTTTTACTGTCTTTCCCTGTCTCTCCCTATCATTCGCTATCTTTCCTTGCTACTTTTTATCTCTCCTCGTATCTCAATCTCTCCCTGGCTTTCCCTGTCCCTCCCTGATTCTTTCGGTCTCTCCCTGCCTCTCCCAGACTCTCCTATTTCTCCATGTCTCCCCCTGTCTCTCTCTGTCTCTCCCTGCCTCTCCCTGTCCCTCCTTGTCTCTCTCTGTCTCTTCATGTTGTTTCCTGTCTTTCCCTGTCTCTTCTTTGGCTCTCCCTGTCTTTCCCTGTCGTTCCCTGTCTCGCCCTGCCTTTCCTGTCTCTCCCAGTCTTCCCCTGTCTTTCCCTGACTCTCCCCGTCTCTTCCTGTTTCTCCCTGTCTCACCCCGTCTGTCCCTGTCTCTTCCTCTTTCGCAGTCTCTCCCTACCTCTCCTTGTCTCTCCCCATCTCGTCCTGTATTTCCCTAGCTTACTCTGTCTCTCCCTGTAACTTTCTTTACTCGGGATTGCCTCTCCCTACCTCTCCCTGCCTCTTTTGTCTCACCTTGTCTCTCTCTGTCTTTCTCTGTCTCTCCCCGTCTCTTCCTGTTTCTCCCTGTTTCTTCCTGTTTCTCCCTGCCTCTCTCTGTCTTTCTCTGTCTCTCCCCATCTCTCTCCGTCTCCCGCCGTCTCATCCTGTCTTTCCTTGCCTCTCCTGCCTTTCCTTGTCTTTCCCTGTCACACAAACCTGTAATATGCATTCACGTTCGAGTACAACCATGGATATAGTATACATAGACCCCACATACGGCCAGAAAAGTGAAGCCAAGATGTTGAAGTGACCATAGAGATGGTCTATAATATTATGGAAACGAGAAATTGATGCACGCGGAACAAAAAGTGACAAAATAAGAAGAAAACTATAGCCCCTCTCTTCTCGTTCTCTTTCTAGATATTGGCTTCTCTATTAGACGACAGAACATAGAGCATTCAGAGTCCATGTATACTATGTCCATGAATACAGCACAACCTCTTAACTGTCATCGTTGCGACTTGTAGGTGCATGCGACGCAAATCTAGCCACCTGCCAACAGCCATTCGGCATCGCAGAAAAGATGCCTCAATTTTTCGATAGATTTCGAATACGATGCACTGTAGATCGTGAAAAATCGAATGTATCAGCTGCACAGCCTATGCAGCTTCCTGAATTTTCTTCAACTTGCAACACGTCCTCCTCGTCATTAACATTACGCATAGGAGCACCACCACCATGATTTCGATGATCCGCCACAAGAGATCTTGTTACTCTCCCACGTCGGACACAAGCG
>NW_022639717.1:236101-236598 GCF_010583005.1 Odontomachus brunneus
AATTGTCTTATACGACGGAATTCAATCTCGATTGGGAAATCACTGCACGTAGATGCGTTTTGCGCCACCGTCATTTTCTCTGGCCATCCCGTAACAAATAACCATGTCCATATATTCCGCAAGTGTATAACACATTTTTTTGTACTTCACAACACGTAATTAACATATATATACATACATACACCGGCGTTAATGCCGTCCGGATATACGTGTGACTCGCACAAGATGACGCATCACTCACCACTGCTGCCTGTAAGTGAGGCTCGAACAGCACGGAAAGGCGAAGGGATACGCGAAGGGCTAGCGGTGTACGATCGTCCAACGCTTGGAGAGGGAATAGTGGTGGGAGTCGTGGCGATCTTTCATTCTCTATCGCAGACGTAACAGCGAGAGAGATAACATTATAAAAGACGTCGTGGACAGAAATTCCGACCTAAAATACGCACACTAAGAAAACGCTCGACTCACACTGTCACGTCTATTTGTGAGCAATACAC
>NW_022639717.1:236748-237054 GCF_010583005.1 Odontomachus brunneus
TCACTAGCTCGTAACTGGCTAAATATTCTTACTCAATCTTTTGAATGTCAGGACTGTCTAGTAACTATACCAATTATATAAATAGTGGCTAGATGGAAAATATTACACATTAACGAGATAGAAAATCATCGGTAAATACTGATAAGAAATTGGACATCGGAACTATCTAGTAACTATACCAATTATATAGACAGCAGTTAGACGAATAAAATTATACAGTAACAAGATAGAAAATTATCGGTAACTCTTGAATAGCAATTGGACGTCAAAACTATCTAGTACTTACACCAATTACATTAACAGTGA
>NW_022639717.1:237064-238428 GCF_010583005.1 Odontomachus brunneus
GCGATTTTTGTGCCGAAGAAATTGAGGTCGATAATCAGTAGTCAGTCTAATATCCGGCACGGTCAATAACTTGATTGAATCGATTAGGTATCGAATCAATCAAGTTCGCGAGAAAGTCGAATCGAAACCGAAGTTCTTTCCAGACAATCAACGAAAAAAAGCAGATGATGATAGCAGAAACGGGCCGCATTTCTGTATCCATAGTAATAAGGAACAATAATTATTTGAAACAGGTGCAAAAATCGGCCTTTTTATAGGGCTACCAAATTTTATAACGATGGAACGATACTTGAATGCATTAAATATAAAATAATTATATCTTGCGTGTTTATGCAATACTAAAATTAAAAATACTCTACTTTGACAACCTATACAACCGCTGTATTGTTACAGTATTCTATATTGAAATAAATCCAATATTTATTTTTTTTTTCAAGAGCAGCTATTATGAAGCACTTGTCCAATCCTTGTGAAAATCCTTCTCTAAGATCTTTTTTTACATTACAGTAATTTTCTTGCTAACAAGAGAAAATGTATGGACGTTCGAGCGAGCGAAACAGTTGTCGGGACACCGCGTATTGCTCACGTATAGACGAGACAGTGTGAATCGAGCATTTTTCTTAGTGTGCGCCACATGTATTTTAGGACGGCATTTCTGTCCACGACATCTTATAATGCTATCTCTCTCGCTCTTACGTCTGCAATAGAAGATGGAAGATCGCCGCGATTCTCACCACTATTCCCTCTCCAAGCGTCCAACGATCGTATACCGCTAGTCCCCTCCGACACTCCGTGCTGCTCGAGCCTCAGCTACAGGCAGCAGTGTGTGAGTGACGCGTCATCGTGTGCGAGTCGCACGGATATACGGACGGCATTAACGTCGATGCGTGTAAACTCAGAGGCAGGTATGGTGTTCCTTGGCGGGCGACGCCTGTCTAACAGTCGAAAGCAACAGGCATATACGGAGGGTTTACTGTACGTCTTACGTACAACGCGAGAGAAGCGAAGAAGAAACGGAAGGGAACAAAGTGGTGGGATACATTCCGATGTTGCATCCTTATCGCACGTCATCCATTCGAGAGAGAAAAAACATCAGCAGACGTTACTACTCAAGCAAAAATATAGAACAGATTTCAAGACTAGTAACTAGATAGTAATGACTAGATACGTTCTAGTCACTCACTAGCTCGTAACTGGCTAAATATTCTTACTCAATCTTTTGAATGTCAGGACTGTCTAGTAACTATACCAATTATATAAATAGTGGCTAGATGGAAAATATTACACATTAACGAGATAGAAAATCATCGGTAAATACTGATAAGAAATTGGACATCGGAACTATCTAGTAACTATACCAATTA
>NW_022639717.1:238930-243853 GCF_010583005.1 Odontomachus brunneus
TCGTAGCTATGGGCGGAGGGATGCGGCGAGATACGATTCGCGAGTGTCACGGTCGCACGTCGGCCGAAGGCATCTTTCTTTCCGCTGCCGCTTTCTGTACGCTGATTTGTTGAGACAAAATAATTAATTTCTCAAAAACTATTGCAAATATCGCAAAACGGCAAAGGACTTTCTTGCTCACCTCAATCCGTTCTACGTTCTCACCAAGGGTCATCATGGGACTTCGGGACACCCTGTATATGAGGCACTCTTTGTCAACCGGCCCACCCCCTCTTTCCATTTCAGATTTTATAAAAAAATATTCTATAAGTTTTGAAATTCAAAATGGCGGATCCAATATGGCGGCTGCGATCGGCAAAACTTATAATTGATTCAATAACGTCGTTGATTATAATACGCAAAATTTCTCGTAGCAGCTTGAAAACGATTACTGGAAGGTTTTCAGGGTTGCTGATTACAAACCCAATGTTATAATTGCGAAATTCGAGATGATGGGTCCAATACATGCCCTATTTTTACTTTAAACCACTCAATATTGTTTGAAACAACTTAAAAATAATTACTCGTGGGTTTTCGAAATCGCTGATTAAGAATTCCATGTGAGAATTGCGAAATTGAAGACGGCAGATCAAATATGGCGGCCATATACCTCACTTTCACACTCTAAACCACTCAAAATTAATAGGAACAGCTTGAAAATAGTTACTCGCGGGTATTCGGAGTTGCTAATTACGAATCCGATGTTAGATTTGTAAAATTCAAAATGGCGGATTCAGCTACATGCTCCACTTTTGCACTCTAAATCAGTCAAAATTTATGGAAACAGTTTAAAAATGGTTACTCGAAGGTTTTTGGGGTCGCTGATTACGAATTAAATTTTAGAATTGCGAAATTCGGAATGACTACTGAATTGCGAAATTCGGAATTTTATATAGCTGCTGCATTTCCGAAAATTAAATTGTAGGCTATGAGACATATCGTAACAGCTTGAAAACGATACATGCGACATTTTTAAGGTCGTTGAATATATATCTTCAGTCAACTCTAAAACATTAAAATTTATATTATGATATCCTGAAACAATTTAAAAATTATCATGCCAGTGTTTTCAATATCAGTAGTTATTACAAATTACTATAAGTTTCAATGCGTGTTGATTGGACATCTGCAGTTGTTCAAAACTTGAATCGGTGAATTAAAATTACATTCTGAAAAAATCATTTTAAAAAATTACATTTCTTTTTACCACTTTACATCGCATATTTAATGTGGCAGCTAAGAAGGAAATTGCTGGCCACTCGCAGCATATGAGTACCGTTTTATCAATAATTTCCCCGTTGGGAGTAGTGTAAAAGAATGATTTTTCTGTATTTGAGGAATTGTTGGAGCTTTATCAAACCTGGATTTTAGTTTCCTTGTACTGTTTTCATGCATGGATTTGTTATAGAATAAAACTGTAATATTCGGAAACCTTTTTTGTCCCCATTCAAAAAGTGTGTTTGTATATAAAATAGCCTCTGTCGGCTTAGCTAAAAGACTCTCCCGCGCTGCTTCCCTTTTAAAAATCGCTCCTACACTATCATAAGCGTTTTTCTATGCGTTGTCGCATGGAAATGCCACTCAGCTCTAATATTGAAGTCGTGTTCATGATTCATCAAATTACTAATTTGAAAGCGGTTTTTTAAATGTTGCTTAGCTCCATCGCTAAAGTAAATGATTTCCTTTACTTTATTTTTTTTTGTAATATGAAGTAATAATAGCTGCTGGATAGTATAAACAGCGGGTGTGTCATGAGTAGTACTGTCAGATAAGAATATTAAGCTTTTGTGTTTCAATTTGGACTTGTCTGTAAAGTAATAGACAATAATGAATACGGTACATTAGTCGTTATTGAAATGGTATGCTTGCGATCCATCTTGAACCACATATTTATAATTTTCAGAGAAATCTAACGTGACTAACACTTCTCCGGGACATAGGTTTTTTTTTTCTATCCTCAAAGTACTGAATTTGTTGCTTTGCGATGAAAGAATGGGGTTTTAGGAGCATTAATTTCTCGCAAAGTTTTTCAATAAAATCTTCAATATTCAGAACTTATGTTTGTAAGAATGACTTATCGGTTGATGTCCATGCACCAAATTGTACTTCATAAATGTTATTGTCATGTAAAAACTGTAGAATATTTCTTGAAAGATCCATGGTACTGGGGCACTTATTACATTCATCTAAGTGCCAATTTGCATTCGCTTCTTTGCACACAATTTGTTGTAAACATTCTTTATAATCAGTTATATGGTTTTTTAACCTTCTTTGTCAATTTTCGTACATTAATAGCATCTAACATAAGCTTACAATTTTGATGGATTGTGCAGACACAAACAGAATGTGTCCCGGAAACGTCAGCAAGTATACAGTGCTTTGGTCGCAGTTGTGTAAACTTACTAAAGCTTACAGGAAAGTCTTTATGGAGTTCTTTATATTCGTTGTATAATCCTTTCAAATCTAGTAAAAGAACACGTTTCTGAACAAGACTCCGTTGACTACCAGTTTTTATTGAAATTACATCTTTAACTCCTGGCATTAATCTAGTGTTAGTATCACTATTATAAAATTCATTAATTTTTTCGGTAGTAAATTCCAGTAATGGTTTTCCAGCTTTCGCTGAGATGTTTGCTAAAATACCATTTACTTTTCTCATTTCTGTAACTCTCTTTGCCATTTGTCTAGAACATTTAAATTCTTTCGCAATCTTTCTTATATTCCAAGTGACAGGATGTATAGTAAGTATGAACAATCTATTTGGATCATTTTCGTTCAAACTCCAAAATTTATCTTTCAAGTCATCCATCAACCCTTCTAGTTTAAGTTCTTGTTGTGATCTCATATGTTGTTTGTCACTATCAACAGATAATACTGAGTTATCAAATTCTATACTGGGTGCAGTGCTATCAAGACTCATATTATTATCAATTGAATCACTTACAGATCCGCAGTTTACTGTCCCTTACCATTGTCCCTTTTACTTTTTAAAAGTCTGCAATTTGAACAAATTTTAGAATTGTGTGGCAAATCAGGAAATTTTTCTCTAAGCTTGCAGACAAGACTCTTAAATGTTTTCCTCTATGCCCTTTTTTCCCATACGGGTTGCAGCATCGATCTCGATGTGCATTCAATTCGAATGACATTATAGGCATATGAGAAAATCAGATATAAAAATAGAGATCATAAAAATGAGTTCTGAGAAGAACTGAATATAAGAATCCTAAAAAAGACTAATTGAAAGAGTAGCCCTAAGAAGGACTTGTGTGAAAAACAATCCTAAAAAATGATGAAAAGAATAGTCCTTAAAAGAAGTAAACAATATTCTCTTAAGAGATAGTCATGAAAACGACTGTTTGTGGAGGTTGAACAAAATTTATCGCAAACAGTAGTCGTGAGGACGACTGATAAAGAACTGCCTGCAACAAAGCCTGCCCAAGAGATAGTCGTGAGAACGACTGTTTGTAAAGCCTGAATAAAGTTTATTGCAAACAACAGCAGTGAGTACGATTTAATGGATCATTTATGGATTCTGCTGATTGTAGCCGCCACATTGTATCCGCTATTTCGAATTTTGTAATTCTAACACCGAATTCGTAATCTGCGACTAAACAAGTAACCATTTTTAATCTGTTTCGATAAATTTTGAGTAATCTAGAATGTGACAGTCGGACATGTAGCCGTCATCTTGGATCCGCCATTTTGAATTTTGCAATTCGACCTAGGATTTGTAATCAGCGAAAACCTCTGAGTAACCGCATTTAAGCTGTTCCTATGAATTTTGAGTGGTTTAGAGTGTGAAAGTGAAGTATGTGGTCACCATATTAGATCATCTATCTTCAATTTCGCAATTCTCACATAGAATTCTTAATCAGAGATCTCGAAAACCCACGAATAATTTTTAAGTTGTTTTGAAAAATATCGAGTGGTTCAGAGTATAAAAATAGGGCATGTGGCAGTCATATTGGATCCTCCATCCCGAATTTCACAATTGTGACATTGGATTTATAATCAGTGAACCTGAAAATCTTCAACTAATCCTTTCAAAGCTGCTACGAGAAATTTTGCGCATTGTAATCAACGATATTGAATCAATTATAAGTTTTGCCGATCGCAGCCATATTGGATCCGCCATTTTGAATTTCAAAAATCGTCCAATGGTGTTTAAAACTCCATATTCGTACCTACAATTTAAGCACTTACAGAATATTTTTTTATAAAATCTGAAATGGAAAGAAAGGGTGGCCCGATTGACAAAGAATGCCTCATATATATGTTACGGAAATATTAGAAAACCATTCATATATTCGTGATATACGAATATCAGAATTCTCCGAAAGAATAATTGCCTACATTGCAAGATTTGTTGTAAAACATTTATATAATAAAATTACATATGATAACTGTTTATCTTCCTTACAATCTACTAATAACAATAAACGAATATTTAGTTTAATAAATATTAAAAATAGGTGTAATTTAATTTTTCTATTACTTGATATTTTTATTGTATGGAAAAAATGCGATATTATATTAAAATTTACATTAAAAAAAAATGAAGGTATCCTAAGCAAATGTTCAATTAAGTACTTGACTTCTCAAGTATTAACACATTATATCTATGATAATAATATATTTTCGCATCTAATTGATCACAGTAGTGAACAAAATCTTTTATTAAATCACAGAGTACACTTGGTCAAAAGTATATGTGAGAAATATTTTAGTATCAGGTTGTTTTACCTGGGAAAACAATTAAAAAAAATAAATCTAAGATAACATTACAATAAAGTTGTTCTGTTCTCAGGTTAGTGATATTATTAATATAGGTGTTATTACACACACACACACACACACACACACACACACACACACACACACACA
>NW_022639717.1:243884-246205 GCF_010583005.1 Odontomachus brunneus
CACACACACACACACACACACACACACACACACACACACACACACACACACACACACACACACACACACACATACACACCATACATACAGGATGTCCCGAATCTCCATGATGACCCTTAGTGAGAACGAAGAACGGATTGAGGTGAGCAACAAAGTACTGTGCCGTTTTGCGATAGTCGCAATAGTTTTTGAGAAATTAATTATTTTGTCTCAACAAATCAGCGTATAGAAAGCGGCACACAGTGGGGCAAAACTGACATTTTTTGTTCATAATGGTCTAGAGACCTCAAAACTTAACGAAATGAAATAATTTTTTTTTTTAATTACTTGTTAAAAGATAAGGAAGAAGCTGTCTGAACCGATTTTAGAAAAACTTAAACTCTAAGAACTTCCAACCCTATAATCCTATTAGAAAAATATACAACTCAATAACGAAAAACCACAACATATGAATCAGTATCTTAAACTCTAAAACCCCTTCACCAAATAGCTCACAAGTGACACTAGGAAAGTGATAATTACCGATTTTCCTGAAACTGCGCATACAAGTAGTTCTTCAAAAACTATTAGACACGTATTTTTTTGTTTTTCCCCAAAAACGAATTTTGGGGTAGAAATCGCCCCTACAAATTTTAGTGGGGGGGGGGGTAAGAGGTACTTTACAAACTGTTTGTAGGATTCGTATGAAATTTGGTATCTAGGGCTTTTTGGCCTCGCTGATTTCGAGTTTGAAGTCAGTTTTTGAAAATTCAAAATGGCGGATCCAATATGGCGGACGGATTTTCATTTTTTTTAAGGATTTCTATGAAACATGGTATCTAAGGGTTTTTGGCCTTGCTGATTACGAATCTAAAGTCAGTTTTCGAAAATTCAAAATGGCGGATCCAATATAGCGGACGGATTTTCATTTTTTTTAAGGATTTCTATGAAACATGGTATCTAGGGGTTTTTGGCCTCGCTGATTACGAATCAGAAATTCTTTTTTGAACTACTTTTAGCATTACCCAGGAGCAACGACGTGGACGTAGTAGCTTTTTGTTCCCATTGGGGTGCTTTATTAAAAGTGAGTCCCCTTACTTCTCACTTTTCGGGAGGTTTTTGCTGTGAGTCCCCTTGCCTCTCACAATATCTAAAAAATAACTTTTTCAATAAAACGACTATAGTCCGGCGTGATGGTATTGAACGACTATAGTCGTTTTATTGAAAAATTTTTTCTGCAGCAGTTTCGTAACGTTCCCATTCACAATTTTCAGATCGGTCCGTATTTTCTCCCGCCACGGCTCAATGGCGAAATTTACGCGGACTTCATAGAGAATCAACTCCCAGTGCTTCTCGAAGATGTCCCTCTCCACGCACGGGCAGAGTTGATTTTCCAGCAAGATGGAGCTCCTGCGCATTTTAGCCGGCAAGTACGTAATTTTTTAGACGCGTGTTTTCCGGAAAGATGGATGGGTCGAGGTGGCCCAATCATCTGGCCGGCACGGTCGCCTAATCTTAACATGCTCGATTATTTCTTATGGGGCTACGTTAAAGATTTGATCGAACATCGGCGTGATGGTACAGAGAATGAAGTACGTGAAGCTATTGTTGCGGCCTTCAAAACCATCATGCCGAAGATGGCACATCGTGCGATGCGCAATATTGTACGAAGAGCCGAACTTTGTATACGGGAGGGAGGACGGCACTTCGAACAATTGTTACATTAATTTGTAACAGTGGATTAGGCCTACTGGAAACACCACTTAAAAAAAAACGCGCCATGCTATCTACCGCCAGGTGGTGTGGAAAAGATAGCACTGAATTATAATTAAAATTATTTCTAAAGGGAAGAAACGCGAGATATTTATTTCTCGGTGGCACACGCGTACGACACGTGGCGGCAACACGCAAGCGGCACGCTGCAAACAATCGGCGTTCACGCGTCAGATTGCTCCGTCTTCGACTGCTATCCGAAATTTACTGCTAAAGCCTGTTCTACTCAGAGCTGGAAAATCTTGCCCGAACGCACTGGCGTTTTACTCCTTCCATTTCTCATACCGAGATACTTCTGTTTGTTTGTGTGACTACGCTCCTTCGGCCGAGTTCGGCGCACCGAGCGAGGGAATGACATTATCTCTCTCGCTCGGTGCGCCGAACTCGGCCGAGCGCGCGTAGTCACACGGACGGAAGCGTCTCTGTGTGAGAAGTGGAAGGAGTAAAACGCCAGTGCGCCCAAGCAAGATTTCCCAGCTCTGGTTCTACGTCGTATGTCGCTGTCGGATATTGCAAGCAGCTGATAATGTAATGCGAGAATTTGTGTTTAAATGAACAGGCTTAAAACG
>NW_022639717.1:246215-247955 GCF_010583005.1 Odontomachus brunneus
CGGCTGTATTTCCCCGAGGGGTTCGAGGTCACGATATACGTAAAGTTTGCGCAGAGGACAGAGAAGCAGAGGTCGAGAGAGCGAGAGAGAAAAAGATGAGAAGAAAATCATTCCGCTAATTCGCTTTAACATTGCGAGGCAAGTTAATGCCTCGGAGTCACTTTTCATCACGCGCCTCGTATGTTCTATTCGAAACACTCAAGAAATTATTATATTGGTTGTTGCGATATATATTAGACTGACATGTTTACCGCGAAATGTATATCAAATGTCGTACTAGTAACATTAATCTTCGCGAAAAAGGTCTCGTCCCCCGTTTCGTGTGTTAGCCGCGTTTTTCTTCAAAGTATTGAAAAACTTTCACTGGTATGAAATTTCTGGTGAAAGCGCTGAAAACATGGTGTAGGATAAGCAAAAGTCAAAATACCTGATGTATATTGTCCGTCTAACAATGCGTATTATATAAATAATGTAAAGCTAGTGTTGGAAAAGAGATCACAATAGACAATAGACAAAGCGAGAGATAAAAAAGGAATAGATAAGGAGAGAAAAGGAGATAGAACATAAGGAGACAACGCGAACAAACAGAAAGAAATTTGAAGTATACTGCTACCGTTATCATTGTAGAATAGAGATAGATTAGAATAAATTGATTATAAGGGTTCGAGAACACTAATTTATTGAAACAGAAAGAAAAACGAAAAAGAACATAGAAAACGGCTTACACTGTAGTGTTTAGAGTTCAAAATTTTGTGCACAACAGGCTTTCAATGTTTTTCCTTTATGTCGATGAGAAGTTAAAAGCGAACATATCGAAAAGCGGATTGAGGATTCGACCTTTCTCGATCCTATCTTTTTCTTTTGTCTTTATACACTATTATCACTATATACATATCTATATACATTATCACTATTATCACTATTTATCACTATATACATATTTCTTTCGCTCACTGTCTTTACTGTTCTCTATTTCAATGTTTACATAGCCTGTGCAAAAAAGATAACCTGTTAGAAGGATAAATTTCAGGTATATCTTGTGGAATTTATAGTCTTTTTACAGTCACAAATGGAATTTCTGATTTTTAGGATTAGATAACGCAGTTTTTAAAAAGCCGTGTCTAGGAACATGATGTAAATCCGATCATAGTTTACATTTCCTGTTCTTTGTCCGTTATCGTTTTCGACGATTCTTTTTTCTGACGAAATTCCAATAAAATAAATATCGAAAACCAATAAATGTCGAAAACCTATCGAAAATCGCGGTGAAAACGAATCGGACTGCATGACGAAATGCCGGTTTTGCGTGTATATCACAGTGCGCACAAATATATTTCTATACTTGTTCGTCATCCTATCAGAAAAAGTCCGTGTCAATCGAAAGTCAAAATCTCTCGAATGTATCGAAGCGTTGAAGCCTCTTTTGCGCGATGCTGATTGGTCGTCTCGACGACGTCGCGTTGCGGCCGGCTTCGTGCTGTTTGCGGCTGTCATCGCGGCGAATGACAGCTGAGTGACAGTTTGTACGAAAGGAATTATAATCAGGGGGTTATATCAGGTTATATATTTGATATGTAACAGTTTAATAAGTTGTGAAGTGTGTTTGCCGTGATAATTCTGAAGAAAAAAGCTTCGGAGAAAACAACGATAATATCAGATAAGTATGAATATCGTTGAATACAGATAAAATATATAAGTAAGAAGAATTTGTATGCTTTGTGTCGTTTTTATTTTTCATTA
>NW_022639717.1:251334-256362 GCF_010583005.1 Odontomachus brunneus
TATATACCTGTTAATTGTAATTTTCTACTCAAAAAAGAAATGTCATTTCAAAAATGTTATTTCCAGCTTATTATCGTTTGTAGTACGCATAAATCTGTAAGAATCGACTGGACTACTTTACAAAACAAGATATGACTTTTATTTTGTGGTTTAATGTTGTTTAGTACACCGAGAAAAGAAATGGTTGAATTTATAAAATTAGTGGTTACGTACGTTCAAAGAAATAACGTGTTCATCGAATACATTACGCAGTGATGCAGACATATTATGTTAACACAGCGGTATCAACGTGATATGTTTTTGTAAAAGCGTAATGTGTTCAGTGGACATTATATTTTGAATATATGTGACTGACGTAAATTTCGTAAATTTAATCGCTTTTTTCTCAGTTTAGAAATATATTTAGATGCAAATACGAGTAGCAGAGTAACACGAAATGACGTGGTATAATATTTTTAACGTCAATAATATATTATTAGGGAGATTTTGCAAATAGCATCTTTCAGATATGGTAAATGCTAAAATGCGTTCCATTATGCACTTTTAGTATTTCATATAAATATAAAATATTAAGTATTAAGTTTCAAATATAAATCAATAAATTAATATAAATAAATAAGTATCAATAATGATTATAATAATAATATTTTATATTATAATTATATTATAAATATTTATAATTAATATTATGTAAATTAATTAATGTAAATAAATAAATAAAAAATATTAAATATCAAGTTTTGAAAATCCTTATAAAATATTGTTGGAAATATATGTTGGAATGTAGTTTAGCGTTTATCATATCTAAAATACGAAATTGCAAAAACTTCTTATTAAGACGTCTTTAGACGGTATATTCCTATCTAAGGAATAAATATGAATAAATAAATTTGTTACCCTACAATAAGATAGCAACTATACACGATCGAACAGCATGAGAATGAACCTACTCACTTTTATATACACATTAAATGAGTTTTTTCAATTCTCTAAACTAAGATATTTGTCATATCCATATTTTAATTCTGCATTATCACATGTAGTATTTATATTTTACTTTTAGTTCTAAACTAAGAAGTAAAGAATGAACGTGAAGATGTATGTATGAAAATACGCGAATATTATCTTTATATAACTTTATCAAATGTAATCGTCTTTGAGAAATTATATCGTATGGTCAGAAGATTTACTCGTAGTTATCTTTAACTTTATGCTTTTGTGAAGGAAAACGAAGAATATAAATTATTAACAATATTTCACTTATACATTTGGACGGAGTTCAATCAAGGACACCAAAAATAGCAGCATATAATAATGGAAATGTACCATTTGAATTACATATTCGAAATAACAGTATTATTACTGTACTAGGAAAATATAATCTGACGAATATAATACAAAAAGATGTGAAGCAAATAGAAATTAATGATATATTAAGTACCTCGGAATGTGTTAGTAAGTATAAATAATAAGTACACGTATGAAAAATAAAAGTATGAAAAATAAAAAGTCAAATAACTACACACATACACATGCACACATACACGAACACATATATATATATATATACATATGTATATACATATATATATATATATATATATATATATATATATATACAATATTAGCCTACCCGCCGCTTATATAACATCATTGTTTATAAAAAATTAAGTAAAAAAGTCCTGAGTCATTTTGTCTTCATGCTGATATTCTTAGATAAATTCCAATTAATCTGCGACTTCAATCTATTCTTTTGATAGATAAACGTACTATGTGCTCAATAGTATGCGCATACGTATATTATGAAGCACACAACACGCAAACATTTATGTGTCTAAAGCATGATGCATATTAGTTGAAATTTACTTACGACTATTTCCTTCATAAAGCATCGTAGAGAAAAATAACTGGGGATTTTTTTATTTAATTCTTTATAAACAATAACTCTACATAATCAATGGGCGACGAGTAGATTAACATCCTATGTATATTGGAAAGAGAAATTAGAGAAAACTGTATAAAGCAGATAAGAAAAAAGAATGAAAGAAAAAAGGGAAATGTGAGAGAATGAAAAATTATGATAAATTAATTATAATAAATTAATTGTTCTAATATAATTTTAGAATTAGAAGGTTTTATAAAAAGCAATTTTGGAAAAATTTACAATCATAAATTAAATAAATATATCGGCTGCGGTTCTATTACGGATGGTATTTATAAAATTGAAGTACATATATTAAATTTTGATGAAAAGAAATATGAAGAGAAAAAGATAAAAAAGGAAATAAAGTACAACTAATTGGCACGGTGCAAAATACAGGTATTAATAGAAATACATAATATGTATAATCTATACAGAATATCCCATTTTAATTAACTCTCACGTGCGCGCGCGCACATACACACACATCAAGAAATGTAAATCCGACCATGCAACCTCCACGCGATATACTTTACCACGCGGGTAATGCTAATGCCGGGGATAATATAATTTTCAAATTCTATAACTAGGAAAATTCTTACGGAAAAAAAGTTTGTATCCAATGTTTCGAAAACGTCTTTTCGAAAAAAAGACCTGAGGAAATTAAAATGGGACACTTTGTATACAAAGTAAATATTAATAAGTGTCTCATTTGTTTACCTTGCGATATGAATTATCGACTGTCATAATTATCCGAGAGGGGTGAAGATAGTTTGCATATATTTTATATCTACTTCTTGCACGCGTGGTTTGCTTCTTTAAAATTAAATATTTATCATCACACAGAAATCATATATAAATTGATCCTGTTACATATAAAATATTTATCTTTTACTTTACTTCAGAGAGTTAAAAAATGAATCACATCAAGATATAAATATCAAATGTCCGCATATCATTCTTTATTCTACTTGATCAATTGTAATTGTTGTCAATAATTTTATGTACTATTTTAGATATATACATCGATTTAAACTTATTGTACATACATAGTGTTGAATAATTACGTATTATTTATTGAACTTTTTTGTTAATAACTTTTTAATAAACAGTGAGCAACGGTTAAAATTCTTCATTGTTACTCAAGAGGATGTCACTGATAATATATGTCAACATCAAAATCATTGGAGGGTGGTTCTCTATTCGGCATTTTTATCGTAATTTCTTACTCAACAATGTAACTGTTATATAATAACGTGTTAACACACGTGCAACAGTTACATTGTTGAATAGGAAATATAACTAATTTTTAGATCACATGTAACGTTGTGTTTACTGGGTTTTTAAAATCTATTTTAAATATTATTATTTTTCAGTCGACCCACCATATGTCATAATAAATTCTAATGAGGAAGTTAAAAAATTGGAAGGATGTATGTCTTTGCCACTTTTATTAAAAGGTATACATACATCTAAAAAAAGAAAAATAGAGGAGCATATATATGAGCAAGTAAAATCATAAACAATTTAATAATAAATAATTATTTAAATAAAACGATATATGGAATTATTGAAATCAACTTTTCCTTTGATTAAAATTATGATATTCTTAATCAAATTTTAAAACTATTTTTTCTCTTGCAACATGACAATTTCCAGTGTTTTCAACATGACAATTTCCAATGTTTTCATGACATTTAAAATGGATTGGTTTGTTTTGATATGATTGCTTGTTTTCAAGATACAGTTAAAATTAGAAAAACCTCAGTAAACCAGCACAATATTTACGTATCAGTAATATAACATAGATATATTATATCAGCACAATATTTACGTTTCAATAATATAACATAGATATATTATGTCAGCACAATTATGTGGTTTATTATGTAACTATTATCTCTCAAGTAGCAGACTCACGTCAAAATGACGTCAAAAACTGGTCATAATTGGTCGATTAACGTCAAGTGATTAAATAATGACATCTTTAAGACGTCTTTTTTGTGACGTCTTAATGACGTTTCTGTACAACATCTTAATGACTTATTATATGGATGTTTAAAGACGTCATTAAGTCATCTTCGGTCTGTGACATTAAATCGTCATTTTGACGACATTTTCACGACATTTTTGGTCATTCCATGGTTATTTTTGATCATGAATTGACCAGATTTGGTCGTTATTTTGATGTAAGTCTGCTATTATGTATTTATTACGTAACAAATAGTATTTTAGTACTTACAAATAGTAGTACAAATAGTAAACAGTTTTACAAATAGTATTTATTACGTAACAAATTACATAATTGTGCTACAATAACATATTTATGTTACATTATTGATACATAAATACTGTGCCGATTTATTGGGACTGACAGCGCGCTCTAAATATCCATATCGTTGTTGCGAATCACCCTATATACACATGTTTTATTCATAAATTCATTTTAACATTATTTACTATCTAACATTGAAATTTTCGCACACTTTTTATAGCTGTATTCTTTTTCATAGAAAATAAAAAGTTAGTTTACAACAAAAAATTTATTCTATATATTCTTTTGTCTTACAGAAGCAGAATAAGAAGATGGTTTCCTCTACATAAAAATTAAAATAGAATCTTCAAAATAATTGAAAATAAATTGAAATGTTAAAAATGTTTTGTAATGTTTAAATAATATAATACAATATATTACATTGCTTTGAATTAAATATTCTGAATTAAATAGATATATAACCCACACAGCACGTGATATATATAATATCACAATAATATTTCAATAATATTTCTGCGATATTACAATATTACGGAAATATTACTATATTACTGATATTATATAATATTACGTGCTGTGTGGGTATTATTTTACATTTTTTGTTATAGGATTATTGTAGGCTTAAAACATATTTTTTGGGAAATTTTTTTCTGAGAAAATCTGAACTTCAATTACTTAGAAACTTGTATATATATTTGTTGAACTTTTTTCTTCAGTTATTTATTAATCAAGGCTTTGTAATACTTTATTGCTAAATAGCAAGCCGTTAAAATATATATTTTCGAAAGGTTTTCCTCGAACGGAAGAAATTAGCCATAAAATTAGTGCATTA
>NW_022639717.1:256582-268901 GCF_010583005.1 Odontomachus brunneus
AAAAAAAAAAGTAATATCAAGAAAATGGAATTTATTGTTTCAGACTTAAACGAAGTACTTTTCAATTCTTATTTAAATTATTAAATCCTAAATTAAATAAACAAAATAAAATAAAAATAAAATAATTATAAAAGTAAAATAATTATTGATTATTACAAACTTATACCTGTACGTGCTTTTTCAGCATCTTCACGACTAACTGTTACATTATATATTTTATTACTTTCTGAACATATGAGGCTTAACGTCTCATCACAGGGCGCCGCCATCTTTTCACTGCCAGTGCCTTACCTCGCCAGCCGCAGTAACGAAAGCAGGAAATTACGTCAAAATATATGACGTCACGTGTTAACGAAAGTACATTGAAAGCTTACTGCGACGTATTTCGGAACGACTTTGCAGTACTGCAAGTACTGACAGTGAGTTTCGGAACGCAGCCTGTATCGAAACTTGAAGCCTCTTTTCCGCGACACTGATTGGCCGTCCCGACTGTCTCGATTGGTTCGATCGAAATATGCGGCTAGATTTGATCCGTTTACAACTGTCAGATGCGTGTGACGGATCAGGTTGTGTATTTTACATAATTTTTCACGGCTGTCAGCATTGGTTCTTGCTATATTATTTATTATATTCACGACTGTCATCGGTCTTTGTAAGAATTACATCGATCTATCGATCTATCGACTATCAGCGGCGGACTCGCGAGTGACAAAGTTTGGTCGAAGATTGCATCACGAGGTGAGTATGTAACCGCGATTCGTTGCGGGTTTGAATCGCTCGTCGGATCGGGTTCGTGATAAGCGGAATAATTGAAAAGAACAGTGTTTTTAAAAATAATAATGAATAATATATTTAAATATTAAGCTGACGATAATGACAATATATAGATCGAACAATATGTGTCGACGCCGTTGGTTTTGGTTGTTTGTGTTACCTGACAGAGGCTTGTTTAGACGCCGGTTTGCGAGGTGTGACGCGCGGTGCGCGAGACGCGGACGACGTCAGTGTCGCGTATTCGCGAGTTTATTCTGTTGACGTTTCTTTCGGCGTCTTGTCTCTTAAGCGCGGTTGACACTTCTTCCAGCTATTTAAGTGGCGTTTTGGATTCATATAATGTCGCGGTCGTTGAGATTGCAGCGTAGCTGCACGCGGGATATTGCCTTAGCGGCGCTCCCTTCGATTTCCTATCGCGGAAATTTGAGTCGATTCGGTGTATGCGGTGCGGCCGTCGGTCCTCGTACACGGGACCTTAGCTCTCGGAGTTTCCTTTATGACTCAACGAGCTCGACTCATTCGGACACGATTTTGAATGCGGCCAGCGGTACCGCGGACCTTATCAGTGTCGGCCTCACGAATCCGTGAGCCGACGGCGGAGTAATTACAGTCGCCCAGCGACGAACAGTAATTTGCCAGGAGCGGAGTAAAGTCGAATGTCGATGACACGTATCCGTGTAACGACGGCGGAGTGATTACAGTCGCCAATCGACGAATAGTAATTTGCCAGGAGCGGAGTAGAAGCGAGTGTCGCTGACACGTATCCGTGTAACGATGGCGGAGTGATTACAGTCGCCAATCGACGAGCAGTAATCTGCCAGGAGCGGAGTAGAGTCGAATGTCGATGACACGTATCCGTGTAACGACGGCGGAGTGATTACAGTCGCCAATCGACGAGTAGTAATCTGCCAGGAGCGGAGTAGACTTGGTCTCTCTTAGAGTGGATGATCGGAATCGGATTCTCCTTCGAGAGCGGTAGATCGGGTCTGATTCTCTTTCGAGAGCGGACGATCGAATCTTCCGATTACGATTACGCGGCGTTTTATATCCCTCGAATCTCGCTTGATTCGCTATTTACCGCGGTTGTTCGGCGGTCGCGCTGTTTACAATATTAGAGGACGCGCTGTCCTCTTGCGCTCCTGATTCGCGTTGTTCTGCGTTTCTATTACGTAACGATATGCATCGTTACAAGTAAATGTCCAGAAAGTTATATTTTCACAGTTAGTAACGGCTTGATAGATTATATCTTTTGTTTATATTGATACATTTATGTGTTCTGCAAACATTTTGCCTGAACCTATATCACAGAGAGAGGAATCGCATCGTTCACAGCTGTCAGCATTGGTTCTTGCCGTGTTATTTATTATATTCACGATTGTCATTGGTCCTTGTAAAAATCGCATCGATTGCGGCTATTAGCGACGGACTCGCGAGTGACAAAGTTAAATTATCATTAAAATTATATCTGATTTCTTTTATACGTTGATTTCTTTTATACGTTATATCAAAATTTTACTTGTTCATTGAATATTAATATAATTATTAATTAATAAAAATATATTTTAATTTAATTTTATTTTTATTTTATATTTTTTATTGTTTCTTAGTAGCTAAATAGCGCGCGCCTATATTGTTTCTAGTAAATATAAAGTATGTGTGAATGATTTATTTAAATGTCACTCAATCATTTTTATAATTACATATTGTATTATTTACAGAATGTCATGCAAAGAGAAATCTACTTTGATAAACAAACATTACACATTGATAGAGAGAAAAATATTTTTACAAATACTTGAAAAATATAAACATGTAGTAGAAATAAAGAAAAGTGATGCTATAACATTAAAAGACAAAGATATCGCACAGAATGAAATATGTGAAACATATAACCAATCAGCATTGATCTGTCAAGAAGTAAGAACTATAATTTAGAATATAATATTATAGAATATACATGTGCTTTTTTCAATACATTGTCTTGTACGAAATTTTGGTATTTATAGAGAACTGTGCAACAATTAAAAAAATTGTGGGCTAATCTGAAGCAATCTCAAAGAGATGCCTTAACCAAAGAAAAGCAATCATGTCTAGCAACTGGTGGAGGACCACAGGAAGTAGAAGCAAGTATTGATCCTGACATCCTCAATATTGCATCACATCTAATGGAAATTGATCCTGACATCCTCAATATTGCACCACATCTAATGGAAAATGCACCAGTGTTATTCTTATCAAACATGACTGAAACAGAACTTGAAGGTAAGTCTAAAATTAATTATGTATTATGTAATCTTAATTATATCTATTTTGGTATTATCTTTAATTTAGATTATCTTTAATTTATATCTATTGATTTATATCTTTATTGAATCTTTTCTGATATCATATTTTACTTTTATGTTATTAACTTTATCTATGTATTTCAGATAAACGTGAGTTTACGTTAGACATAATATCTACGAATGAGAACGTAGAAAATCTATTAGATATTGCAAACAAAGAAAATTTGACAAATGATAACGATGTAAAAATTATTGTTTCACAAAGTATTTATTACATGAGTTATATATTTAAATGCTATTGTATTTTAATTATGACACATATAATAGCAAAAGTACTGATTTCTTTAAAATTAACTGTAACCTCTGAGCTTTTGGTAATATAAATCTATTTAGTTTTTTCTTATATCAACCTGTTTTATTTGATTAACTTTTATCATTTCAGATAAACATGAGTGCAATATAATATCTACTAGTAAAAATGAAAATGAAGTAAAAACAAGCATTTGCGAAGAATATTTGATCAGTGATGAGGACGATAAAACAATTGCTCATTCACAAGGTATATATGAGTGGCGTATAATTGGACACATCCAATCATATATCGTTGTTTAAAGAAATCGTGGCAATGTCTCTATGCACACGACGTTGTGGGTGGATGTGTCCAATTGTACATGTGTCCAATTTAATCTCTTCCGATATATATTACATACATTATATGTTTAAATGTTATTATGTGTTAATATTTATCTATGACATATACAAAATATGGGTGTATATCAGTTGGACATGGGGCAATTGGACACAGTCCAATCACAAGTCGCTGTTCCAAGGGACCCTACAAATGTCTGTAATCACACGGTGCTGTGATTGGCTGTGTCCAAATGCACCGTGTCCAAGTGCACCGCTCCCGTATTTTTGTAGTTTGTTTATTTATAAAATACATTTCCTCAACAATAAGAATGTTTTCAAAAATTTTTAATGACTGATGTTCTACATAACTGATAATGTGCTTTTTACTGTACAGATGTGTTAAAAACTATGTAAAAAATATAAAAAACTAAGGGCAAAAAAGTGTTCAGAATACAGTACACTATGCCGGAAAAGGTTAACGGACGCCGCACACGAATTGATATAACAGTAACGTACCGTAAGAATTGACCAATCACTTTAAGTATCGTCGAATCGTAAGGTCGCCATTTTTGTGAATGCTCGATTGTAATTGGTCCATTTTTACGGTACGTTTTACGTTACTGTTATGTCAATTTGTGTGCGGCGACTCTTAACCCTTAGTAATCTGATCTCAGATTGTCGAAATTCAAAATGGCTCGCAATCGCAAGATCGCAAGGAAATTGACCAATTATAATTGATTATTCTTCGATCGCAAGAAGAATAATCGACTATGATTAGTCAATTTCTTTGCGACCTTACGATTTGCGACTAATGTAGAATGAGTTTTATGTCGTTATACAAGAATGTGTGCTTCCCGCTTAAATATCTTATATTTTGTCTTTATATATGTATAATTTATGTACTGTCTCTCTTACTATTTGTTTTATAAGCCGATTTTAACTTTTTTTTTTACAAAAGTAACGGAAAGTAACGATTTTTTATCGTTACTTTTCAAATAACGATAACGCGTTACTTTTTAGAATCAGTAACGAGTAACGGTAACGAGTTACTTTTTACCTCAAGTAACGGTAACGGTAACGCGTTACTTTTAAAAAGTAACGTTCCCAATCCTGTATACACACACACATACACACACACACACACACACACACACACACTGGGAAAGATTCTTTAAATTAAAGAAATATATCATATTTTGTTAAATATAATTTCTTAACTTAAAAAAATATTTGTTAGCTTTTAGAAAACATCCCAGATAGCACAGAGAATTCAAAAAGAATTCAGTCGTATGTCATCAATTCTAAGTTCATTTTCAGATACAAAAAAATTCTTCAGAATTCAGTTCAGTGAAAATAATTCTTTTTGCATCTAAAAATGAACTCAAAATTGGTGACATACGACTGAATTCTTTTTTAATTCTCTGCGCTATGTGGGATGTAATAAATATAAAGTAATATCTTATAAATTTGTAAAATGAAAAATTATAAATTTCTTGATAAAAATGATATCTTTGATTTAAAATATTTATATATAAGAAACAAATAAACAAACGATTTCTTTATAAGAAGAAAAATATATTTTTTAAATGTAAAAACTGTGTTTAAATAAATATTTGTTTTAAAAATAAATAAAATACTAATAAATTATTTTATTACTTTAAATAAATTATTTTCTAATTTTAAAAGTATCTTTTTTGTGTCTCAAATTAAAGTTTCTTTTATTATCAGGAAACAATTTATATTTAAATTTACAAAAAGATTTATTTGTATTTTATTTACTTTCGAAACAAGTATATTTAACAAATATTTTTTAAATATACTTTTTACATACTTCTCAAACATACATTTTATATTTAAAATATTTCTATTCTCTTCTTTTAAATAAGTCATTTTGTTCCGGATGGCAGCTGGGTGTCCGTGCGGAGCGTGTACGGCGGGCGGCCGAGCCCCAGGCGCCGCTCAACTCGCGGTCGCCGGCCTCCCGCCGCCAGTGCGCGCCGTCGCCGCGACGCGGCGAGCGCGTCAGCCGGAGCCGCTTCTCGCGGTTAATTCTCGCTTGGGCGCCTATATAAGGCGCCGCGCGAGACAACTCGAGGCCTTTTGCCTTTTGCCAGCCTTTTGACTGCGGTTGCACATCAGGTCGCTGCCTCGTTGTGGTATTCTTTTGAACTCTACCAAGATTCAGATCGCCTTGTTGAGTGCGCAAGCACGTTGGGCATTTGCCTCACCAGAGGTATACTTTTGCATCTATGCATTGATCTTATCTGCCTTTTTTATCATTATTTGTCGTAGACACGTTGGCATTGGTATTTAGGTCTTTTGGGATTCGACAGCCTTTTAGATTGCGTTTGCACGTTGGGCTATTGCCTCTAGAGTGTCCGAGGACACGTTGGCATCTGTGTTACGAAGTGTATGGTAATTCCACGGATCTCCACCTTCTCAATACGATCGAGAATTGAGAGAAGGCTTCGCGCGACCACTTCGGATTACCTTGACGCCTCCACCGCGGTGGACGTCTCTCTTCGCGACATCTCCCGTATTGCATACCGAGTATCAGCGCCGACAGAACTTAGTACGGTCGGGCTCACGACTCCGCGCGAGTCATCATTTCATCTCTCACGCGAGCCAAGCTCGCTATTGCTTCGCTGCCAGGGCCGCAGCTTTCACGCGAGGCATGCTCGCTATTGCTACGCTGCCAGGGCCGCAACTCTCACGCGAGACACGCTCGCTATTACTTCCCTGCCAGGGGCACAGCGTTCTCGCGACACACGATCGCTGGCCTAAGTCTACTCAAGACTCCTACGTCGTCGCATCCGCGACTCCATCCGCGAGGAATATTTGCTTCTCGTCTCGACGAAACTTAGCATTCGTCACGCACGCGGTATTATCAACGCACGTTTACGGTTACGTGTACGTCAACGTCAGGCTTCGACTCGGCCGCGTACGCGATTCAGAGTTACGTTTGCGTTTAGGCTCTCACTACGAGACATAGCATTTGCCGCGTGCGCGACTGTTCAAGGCGAGTTCAGCTCGCCAATCTAACATCCCAGCTTCAACCTCTGTTGCTCCCTCGCCAACCTGAGCTGAATTTTGTTCGGACTTGACTCTGACACTCACAAGGAAGACGAATAAGTGTCTCCATACTCTGAGTGATTATTATCCTCCGAAAGGGGGAATCCTTCCCAGCGCGGAGGCGCCGGGCAATTCCACGCGTGTCCTTCACTGGGCGACGCCGTGCTCTTATGCACAAGAGCACTCTCGTACTTTCCCCAAACCATCTTACAGGGCTCCTGGATAGGAGAGCACGCATTTATACTCGCGCAATTGACGATAGCAGTCGACGAACGTTCGACGGCATCTGAACTAGCCGCTCACCGCCTAAGGCTGTTCGAAACACATTTGTTTTCGTACATAAATATACCATATGTATACAATACAAAGCGTCTCTTAGTCAAAGTGATAGTGGCGCAATAGGTAAGTAAATGACTCAAGAACTCAGAGGTCTCAGGTTCGAATCTCGGCAATACACAGTGGATCAGAAGCATGGAAAAAGTTGCCAAAAATCGATTTTGGAAAGTAGAGTAGAAGAGTATTTTATTATAATATGTAGCTCTTCTTACAACTTTTTCCAAAGTTTTATGATAATTAAACAGTTACCATCCATATAGCAACCATTTGAATTTTTAAAATGTAGTTTTTGTATCATTGATTCTCTTTGCAAAGAAAATCGTTCAGTTTATTATATATTCAAGAATAAAACGCTTGTTAATTTTTTTTCGTACTTTGAAGACATTAATTATTAAAAAAAATTACATTCGGCAATACGTCTGTAGCCAAATAGTACACCATTGTCTTCGAATATACTGTACTTTTTCAGCTGCGGAAGCTCTTTCAAAACGTGATAACAAGCGATAACAGCAGTTATCACTGAAAATAAGGCATCATTATATGCGCATTTATATATATTTTAGGAAAATCATGCGCATTTTTGCGCGTTTTCATACATTTCACCAAAATTTACAAATTAATAGAGGAAAGTAGTCAAAAGCGACATATGCCTTCTAAAGCGACATACCTCTATACCTCTATATCTATCTCTATATCTATTCTCTATACCTCTATATTTCTATATGAAAGCTTTGATGTTTGAGGTTTGCCAGTGAAGTCATGCGTAGGAAGGAGTCTGCAGAAAGGGAGAGACAAAATAACCTAACCCGGATCATAATCGTGCTATGGAGGCATACGTTTGCACCTTTGACCAGAGGGCGTTTGACGCAGCGATTGGTGCGCTGAATAGCGGCCAGTATGAAAAGATGAACAAAATTATCGATATGATGAACGGAAAGCACATCATCTTCGCTGTTGAAGTATGCGAAGACGCCACCCTCCCTGAACAGGTTGAGGAGTTAAGGTTAGACTCTCCCGAATTTGCGTCCGCTAAGCCCAGTGATTGTGTGGTGGAGCGCCACAATGCAGTCGTGACAAAAGTTACGATAAATTTTCGGTCAACTGATTCGATCCCTGTGGGACGTTGTGATCCTGCAGAATGTGTAGAGTGTCCGCCCTTAGATGGTGCAATTGCCGTTCCAACATCAACGGCTATATTGTATTGTGGTCCAGGTGGTGGGAAAACCACCTTATTGAAAGGTCTCCCGGTTGAGTTGAGGCGTAGGATCTACGATACAGATCATCTTAGAGATGGGGATAGTGTACTACCCCACACTTTGCTCCTTACTAATAGACCTGACATCTTTGAGAGTCATAAGGGGCCTAAGATTGCCTACCTCCCGTATAAGAAACAGTGGCTTAAGATGTGCTTAAGCAAATGCTCACAATGCATCGAGCAATGGTACCATGACGCTTGCGCGTCCATTAGATCTGCTCTGCTTGTGCGTGGAATATCTTATCTCGCTGAGTGTGTTCGCATAGTTGCTGATCCTAGGTAACACCGGTGATATGAAGGAAAACATTAAACCCATCAGGCCAATAATAGACGTAATATGTATTTTATGCTGTAATGGTCTTTTGTCTGGTGAAAGATATTTAAATGGTGAAAGATCGTGCTCCATAGCACAATTATCTCTCTTGAGACCAAGCACTACACACTTCAAGTATGTGTTGAGCACTGTCTATTCCAATATTGCAGTGTGCACACACGTTGGTTACGTCTTTCCCGATACGATGTAAGTACTCGCGAAAACAACCGTGACCTGTTAGAAGTTGGGTCATGTGAAAATTCACACCCCTCCTTTTTTGCCGATCTGTCCACGTCCAAAAATTAGAAGTAATGGCATCCCAGGTACGCGCACCGGATAAACCTCTGTCGGAGATGGATTTCCCATTGCCGGAAAAGAAGCAATTTTTCACCTTCCTTAACATCCAATTCCTCTTCTGGTGTCCATAAACCAAATGTCTTAAGATCTCTGATTCGCTCATATGTTCTATTGAGGAAAGCAGCATACAAATAGAGCGGAGGTATTCGCGCCAACAAGGTTGCGGCCTCAAAGGACACAGATCTATAGGCAGCTATGACTCTAATACCTACAAACCGTTGTACTCTGAGAATTGGCGCCTGGCCCCTACGAGCAATCGAGGTAGTTGGTCTCATGGCATCGTGCCACACAGGTGCACCGTAGAGCATTACAGACAGAACTACGGTCGCGTAGAGTCTTCTCTTCCCTTCACTTGGCCCTCGAAGGTTAGGCATGAGCCGTCCTAACGTTTTGGCCACCTTCATTGTCTTGTCAGCCGCGTAACGAAAATGATCGTGAAATTTCCACCTGCTGTCGAGGATGAGCCCAAGATATTTCATTGATCTACCAACACGGATGTAAGTGTGTCCAACTGATCTCGGGCAGATGCTCGTGTCTTCTGCGACCATGAAACAAAACAGCCTCAGTCTTCTCCGCAGCAACAGTGAGACCCAACTGTTTAATCTTGCGAACCACAGCAGCCGTCTGAAGGTTGGTCCTAATTACGGCATCCTCGACAGTTCCAGCCAAATATAACCAAAATGTCGTCTGCGTATTCGACAATGTGACACTCGTCAAATTTTCTGCTTCTGAGCACCGCGTCGTACGCAATATTCCAGAGCAGAGGTCGGCAGCTTAGCAAACTTTCCTCTCTTTTCGGGACGGCTCCGCCTTCCGTTGTTCCCCTTACCTTGACACCCCGCGAGTAGCCTACGAGTCGCTCGAGCTTCAGGAGCGTCGTGCATATATATCGTGCTATGGGATCCTTAGACGGGAGAAAAATAAGAAAACTTGAAAATATTTTTTTAAAGATGTAATATATACTGCAAAAGTTTAATTTTAATTATGATATTTGTTTTCAATAGTTTTCCACGTCACCCTTGAGGTACTATTGCTGACGCGTTTTTTTTTAAGTGGTATCCCCAGTAGGCCTAATCCACTAATAATGAAGAAGACTGGACAGAAGCAGAATGAGCAGAAGCATACATGTACGAAGAGCAATTAATTTTAATTTTATTTTCGACGTTTTTTAAAGGCGAGAGAAGGAATATCCACCTGAATATTCGAAGTAGCGACCCGCATAAGACACGATAAAGAATCGTCGCTTAACAAAGAACGTTTCTCATTTTTAATAAACTTCATTTTAGAAAATGAAGTCTCACATAGATACGTGGATCCAAACATAGAATGAATGCGCAATCCAAAATCCCGAAGCTTGGGATATGAAAATTCTTTCAAAATTTTGAAGAAATTGACACCGGTTTCTTTAAATGTTTTCAATGAAATATCATTCTGCAAATTGCATAATTCATCTTGCAAATCTAAATGCTGTTCTTCGATTAGCGTTGTTAAAGGATTCTCGAAAAGAATCAATTCATTTCTAAGTTTTTCAAAACACGTGAAGCGTGTATCGAATTCGTTAATAAGAGAATCCACGAAATGGACATGTTCCTGAAAATTATAGTTATTGCCTTGTTCTTCGAGAAGAATCTGGCAAGAAGGAAAGAAGTGAAAAACACCATTATCTATGTGAAATTTTAGTAACTGTAATTTCCTTCGGAAAGAATCTACGTGACTGACTAATTGAGAAATATTTTGATTTTTCCGTTGCAGCTTTAAATTGAGAAATCTAAGTTGATTTGTCAAGTCAGTAATGAAGGCAACTTCATTAAGAAATTTGGTATCTTCCAAAAAGAATATATATTCTTGGAAATTTGGATTTTTTATTTCTTGCAAGAAAAGGAGGATCTCTTTTCTTATTGCAAAAAATATTTCCAAACATTTTGCTGCACTAAGCCAACGTACTGGGCAATAAAGCGGAACATCAGTGTGAACAGCATTATGTTCGTGGAGAAACTGTTGAAATTTTCGGTGGGTAAGGAACTTCTGTCCACCTTTAATTGCATTTATTATTTTTGTAACAGTTTCCATAGCAGTTGAAAGTTTAATAGCTTTAGCAGATAATGCTTCCTGATGAATTATACAATGTATAATAGGGATATCAATATTTCGCTGCTTTAATTGACCGACGAATCCTATCTTCGAACCTGTCATAGCTTTTGCACCATCAGTTGCAATCGAAGAACATTTAGTAAAATCTAAATCAAAATTTTTAAGGGATTTTTCAACTGCTAAAAAGATATCGAGACCTGTTGTAGTGGTATGTAATGGGATGAAATCTAGAAGCTCCTCGACACATGAAAAATCGTCTTGCACGATTCGAGTAAAAATACTCAATTGACTCATGTGTCGAATATCGGTGCTCTCATCAAGACATAAAGAAAAATATTTGCATGACTTTAGAAGAATTTTTAATTTATCTCTTATCGAATCACTGATATCTGAAATTCTTGAAGATATAGTTTTTGCACTGAGGGGAATGCTCATTGCTTCATCAACAGTCAACGAATTGCCAAAAGCCTTTACTGTTTCGATGATACAGTTTTTTATAAAAGTACCTTCGGTAAATGGTTTCGAACTTTGTGCTATGAGCAAAGAAATATTATAAGAGGCTTCAATAGATTCTTGAGAAGAAATATGATTAGAAGAAGAAGAAGAGGATTCAAGGGATTTTTTAGAAGAAGCACCTTCATTAGAAGAAGCAGTGCAAGAAGTAGAAGGTATGGAACTTTCTTTATACACTAACTTTAACCCTTCGATAATATTTAATTTTTCTGCAATAGAATAATTTGAATATTTTAATGCATGACGATGATTGAAATGACTCTGAAGTGTATATTTTTTAACCGTGAAAGGTTGAAAGCCGCAAAGTAAGCAAATTGTTTTACTGGAAATGTTAGTGAAAAAATAATTTAATTCCCAACATTTTTCAAAAACTGCTGTTACACGTTTGGTATGCCTCCGTTTAGCCATTATCAAAATAAATGAGTAAAAATATAAGCAAAATATATACTTCCTTTCCGTCCGGAACGAATGATTCCTTGTCCGCCGATAAGCCCCCGCCAACCGATAGTTTATTAGCGATAAAAGTGCAACTGATTTATTGAAAGTTTAATAGCTTTACCAGATAATGCAACACAAGAACAATCACTTTTGATTCTACGAAAGAAAGCTGTAACTGACTTTGTCGTTTCTATCTCAAGTGTTATCCTGGTATGTTTCAGCGAAAAGAATACGTTAAGAAACAAATGCCGACAG
>NW_022639717.1:268911-277096 GCF_010583005.1 Odontomachus brunneus
CAACTGATGGTGCAAAAGCTATGACAGGTTCGAAGATAGGATTCGTCGGTCAATTAAAGCAGCGAAATATTGATATCCCTATTATACATTGTATAATTCATCAGGAAGCATTATCTGCTAAAGCTATTAAACTTTCAACTGCTATGGAAACTGTTACAAAAATAATAAATGCAATTAAAGGTGGACAGAAGTTCCTTACCCACCGAAAATTTCAACAGTTTCTCCACGAACATAATGCTGTTCACACTGATGTTCCGCTTTATTGCCCAGTACGTTGGCTTAGTGCAGCAAAATGTTTGGAAATATTTTTTGCAATAAGAAAAGAGATCCTCCTTTTCTTGCAAGAAATAAAAAATCCAAATTTCCAAGAATATATATTCTTTTTGGAAGATACCAAATTTCTTAATGAAGTTGCCTTCATTACTGACTTGACAAATCAACTTAGATTTCTCAATTTAAAGCTGCAACGGAAAAATCAAAATATTTCTCAATTAGTCAGTCACGTAGATTCTTTCCGAAGGAAATTACAGTTACTAAAATTTCACATAGATAATGGTGTTTTTCACTTCTTTCCTTCTTGCCAGATTCTTCTCGAAGAACAAGGCAATAACTATAATTTTCAGGAACATGTCCATTTCGTGGATTCTCTTATTAACGAATTCGATACACGCTTCACGTGTTTTGAAAAACTTAGAAATGAATTGATTCTTTTCGAGAATCCTTTAACAACGCTAATCGAAGAACAGCATTTAGATTTGCAAGATGAATTATGCAATTTGCAGAATGATATTTCATTGAAAACATTTAAAGAAACCGGTGTCAATTTCTTCAAAATTTTGAAAGAATTTTCATATCCCAAGCTTCGGGATTTTGGATTGCGCATTCATTCTATGTTTGGATCCACGTATCTATGTGAGACTTCATTTTCTAAAATGAAGTTTATTAAAAATGAGAAACGTTCTTTGTTAAGCGACGATTCTTTATCGTGTCTTATGCGGGTCGCTACTTCGAATATTCAGGTGGATATTCCTTCTCTCGCCTTTAAAAAACGTCGAAAATAAAATTAAAATTAATTGCTCTTCGTACATGTATGCTTCTGCTCATTCTGCTTCTGTCCAGTCTTCTTCATTATTAGTGGATTAGGCCTACTGGGGATACCACTTAAAAAAAAACGCGTCAGCAATAGTACCTCAAGGGTGACGTGGAAAACTATTGAAAACAAATATCATAATTAAAATTAAACTTTTGCAGTATATATTACATCTTTAAAAAAATATTTTCAAGTTTTCTTATTTTTCTCCCGTCTAAGGATCCCATAGCACGATATATATGCACGACGCTCCTGAAGCTCGAGCGACTCGTAGGCTACTCGCGGGGTGTCAAGGTAAGGGGAACAACGGAAGGCGGAGCCGTCCCGAAAAGAGAGGAAAGTTTGCTAAGCTGCCGACCTCTGTTCCAGAGTAATGGGTCCAAACAAAACAGAGCCCTGAGGAACCCTCGCCAAGACCGGACGACGCTTCACACCACCACCAGCCACAGGATACTCAACGAGACGATCGCTCAGGTATACGTTGATGATCCTATGGTCAGGGAAGCCTCTGGCACGCACGGAGTTCCTGATTTCCTTAAAAGGAAGCGAATTGAAGGCGTTTGCAACATCAAGGTTTATCGCGATGGCAACGCCACCCTCAGCAACAACTCCCTCCGTGCCGCACCCTGAGCAAGGCATCGCATGTCGAGCGACCCTCCCGAAAACCAAATTGGCTGTTCGACAATTCGGCCCTCGGATGTTCAAGCATCCACTTTCGCATCCTGGCAGCAATAATGCGCTCCAAAATCTTCCCGGTCTCACTGAGGAGACAAATAGGTCTCGCCTTTGGGAGCGGCCCAACAGATGTCCCGGGCTTAGGGATGAGAACGAGTCCCGCACATTTCCAAGCCACGGGGAAGACCCCCTCACGCAGGCACGTATTGAAGCACATGGTGAGTCTCTCCACCAACTCCCTCGGAGCGTTTCTCCGCACAACAGCGCGGATTCCGTCCAGGCCTGGCGCCCTGTTAGACAAGCTTCTCCTGTGACGTATCGCAGCATATGTTTCCGCCAGCTGTACGTCGTCCTCCATTCTCCATGCAGTTTCCACACTGGGACCAGTCGTAGTCCCATCGCTAGTAGGAAAGAGAGAGTCAAGAAGGGCCTGCAACAAATCAGCAGGCAGGCTTTCAGACATCCTGGGATACGAGCGCCTCAAACGGTTGAGTACCAACAGGTACGGTCTATCCCAGGGATCCGCCTCGACAGCACCGACCAGCTCCGACCATCCTGCCACTTTAGCTTTGCGGATAGCGCTCCGCAAATTGTCACGCGCAATACGGTACTCGCCGCGCAAATCCGAGCGCCTAACTTCCGCAAAATCGTCATCCGCAACACCGCTGGCTCGGCGTATACGCGAGCACAGCCTGCTGTTGTAGCGCGTGAGAAGCCTCCTGGCACGCACACACACCGGAGGTCAGCGATATCAGGGGACCACCAGTAGGCACAGTTTTTTTGCACAGGTCTCCCGGCCCTAGGAGCCGCGAAATCACAGGCCCTCTTCAACACGCGGTCAAACCAGCCGGCGAAACTCCGCGGACATAGTATCGCCTTCGGCAGGACTCGCAACACCGTCCCACTCCAAGGCCATGGCAAGTGCCCTCATATCCATTCGTCGATAGTTCCAACGCGGGTGTGGACTAACGAAGTATGTCTCGTCCTCCAATAGTCCAAGTCGTGGGCCCACCACAGCATAGATGATCACGCAGTGATCGGACAGACTCCAGGTCGTTAACCGACCAATCCACAAGACGTCCAAATAGATCGGCAGTCATCCATGTAAGATCCACGACAGATGACCCACGTGGATTAGTACAGGTAGGCGTTACACCAGTGTTAATGAGACGAAGATCTCTCTCCGCAGCCCATTCCTCGATAAAGGTCCCCCTCCAATTGGCTGCCACAGGATCCCAAGATACCGAGCGTGCGTTGAAGTTACCACCGATCAAAACTCTTCTACCGCTAGCCTCATCAACTATATCCCCGAGTTCGTCCAAGAACTCAAGGTAACGGCCCCTCGTGGCGTTAGGGGAGACGTAACACGAGACGACCACCAGATCGCCAACTCTGACAGCCACATTGTCACGCCCCCGCCTGATCAAGGCGCAACCCAAAGGTATCACCGGATGTCTCACGATGATCGCCGCCAGTCCGCTACTGCTGGTAAACCAGTCGGCTAAATCCAAACGTCGTCTGGAAGGCTCGGACACAATACCGATCGCAAAGGCCTCTTCGTTCATATAGTGAATCATAAGGTCGAACGAGGGCCAACTCCGATTTACATTGACCTGGATGACTTTAAGCGCCATAATCCAGTTCAGCATTGACACCGGCCCTCCGCACCGGTACAGCTCTTACACTCTTGCCGTCCTCCATTGCTCCACATCCTGTGGAGCCCATGCGATGGTCAGCATGTCTTCCTTCTGAAGCACACACCACACAATGGGGATTCGCTGAGCAGTCACGTGCCGCGTGCCTAGCACCGCCGCAACGAAAACAAGCGCCAGATCTGTCCACATCCTACTTACAGGCGTGCCGCGTGTGCCCAAACTGCCAGCACTTGAAGCACTGACGTAGGCGTGCCCGCAAGAGTTCCAACCGAGCAACCGACCAGCCAATGCGCAACCTGCCGGGCGCAGCCACCTTAATCGCTGCCGCGAGTGGGCACTGAACCCAAATAGATCCGAGGCCGTTGGCCATCTTCCTGATTGGCCCGGTTCTGATCTCAGGCATCCTGCAACTCCCAAACTCCGCCAGGACGCACATAACCTCGTTGACGCAGACCGAGTCGTCGAGGCCCCAAATGCGAAGCTCCCCTCTGATAATCGGTCGGGAGACCACAGCGTCCTTATCAAGAACCTCCACCAACTCGGCAGCGAGCAAGTCGGTCTTCTCCGCACGCTCTGAACCCGAGATCTCGAAGAACATCGAGCCGTTAGCCGCACGTCTTATACGTGTGGCGAAAGTATGGTTAACGCGTACCCGGCCGGTATTCGACCTCGCGCACCACCACCTACGAAAATTAAATGTGATTAGTGCGAGGTGTGTAAGGTTGTAAAAATTACTGAGATTCTCCCCTGTACTACGAACTTACTATATTCGCGCACAAGATCTTCAACAACAGTAAATACAAAATTCTTACAAAAACTAACAAAGTCTTTACAACGGCGAAATGCGACAGTCGGTTCACTAAGCTCGAACGCGACACGCTTTAACGAGATAGTCCTAATTCTGCACGAGCTAGTCTACCGCAGCACGCGCGTAGGTTCTCCTGCCGTCGGAGATGAGGTAACGTGCGCGGAAAGGTAGCGACTAACCTCCGTCAAACCAGAGCGCGCCGAAGGTCATGACGCGCGTGGAAACAGCATGCACGCACGCAAAAGCATGTCACAAACGCAAGAGGCATTGCACGCACGCAAAAACATAGCACAAACGCAAAAGACATTGCACGCACGCAAAAAGCATTTATCACAGCGAACTCGCAAAGCGACATACACGCGACAACTTAGAGACGGATTAACACGTAGCCAAACAACACTGACCGCGACACACACGCAGCGGTCACGGACGACACGTCGATTCGGCCTGTACGGAAACGAAGGAACACGTCGCGAAGCGAACAAAGAAACCGGCGACTCACGATACGCGCACGTGGCGATCACGTGCTCGCTTGGCTAGCACAAAGAATGCAGCCTTGTGACGAACGCAGGTTTTCCCGACCTGCAGGGTCGTCCGACCTCACGGTGACCTGCAACAGGCAAGCCGCTTAGGCTATGCAACCGCACTGCACTTGCAAAAAACGGGAACGCGCGAGAAATCACTGGCGAAACCGCTCGCTACGACCGCTCACGTGCTGGCCGCGGCGGATGCGCACGTCGGAAGAGAGCGCAGGATGCACGTGGCAATTCTGCCGGCACTGCACAAGCCTTCGGGCCGAAGTACGCCGAACGCGAGATCTCGAACGATCTAAGAACGCGGAACACGGCACGCGGCTACGAGAAAAACGACTAAAAAGGTTAATATGGACGAACGCGAAAGACGACTTATCGGTGAGAGAGCGGTAGTCGTAGTCTCTCCTCTCCTCGACCGGGCCCTCTCTTAACGCGGCGCTAGCGCGAAACACTGGCGCGGCTGCAGACGCTGCTTGCGACGGTGGACGCGCGATGGCGGCTCCTGTATACTAGGTGCAGGAGTCCGCGAGCCCCGCGAAGGCGGTGGCTCCACATACAGGTACTCTCGATTCCCAGTCCATCCAACTGTATATATTGACGAGCCTTCTTTAGGAGATCGGAGTACAGACGACCATCTTGATATTAACGGCCGCCGTTCTAGGCACCCTTCTGGTGCCACAAATCCGCGAGGTAGGCTTAGCCGGATCAGCCGCAATCGACGTACGACTCATTCCAGCAGAAGAATCACCTCCCTTAGTGGACAACCGCATCCTTGGTCGTACAGGGGGCCCCCCAAGCGACGTTACCTCCCGAGTAGCAACCGGAGGTTGTAGTCCGGTCGACTCTCCGTCAATTATTTCCGAGCCTATAGTAAGCCAAAATGTTTAGTATCAGACCGAGGTACCTGTTTTACGTCCGATTCGTTCAAAGACTTTTTAAAAAATCAAAGGATCAATCATGTCCTAATTGCTGTTGGAACCCCAAGGGCCAATGGCCAAGTTGAAAGGTACAACCGAATTATTGTACCGATGTTAGCTAAGCTCAGCAATGCACTTTCTAAGTGGGATTGCGTGCTAGGGCAAGTAGATTATGCGCTAAACAATATCTTCTGTCGAGCAACGAATGAAGTACCGTCTCGTTTGCTTTTTGGTATCGAACAACGGGGGGAGGCAAACGACTTGATACGCGAATTAATTGCTGAAAGCGAGCAGCCAGAGCGTGACCTCGAAACGATTCGAGATAGGGCCAAGGCGAGTATCGAAGAGAACCAGCGTAAGAACGCGATACGTTACAATTTGCGACGTAAACCCGCACGCACGTACAAAGTAGGCGACTATGTGGAAATTCGAAATGTGGAAACCGCAGCAGGAATAAATAAGAAACTTATACCATTGTTCAAGGGTCCCTATGTCGTAAAGAAAATATTAGACCATGACCGATATGTTATTACTGATATAGAAGGATTTCAAGTCACACAGCGTCCTTACACAGATGTAGTTGCACCTGATTACATGCGGCTATATGTAAACCCTTAGTAGATAGCCACTGACATCGCTAGGCCGACATACTAGTTTTAGGTTAGTTTGAATAATTCGCTGATATGCGTGGTGGAATCATAGTTTAGTTTTAGTTAAAGAAAATACACATCGATCGAGACGATCAACAAGGTCAGAATGGCCGAACTGTAGGCGATAAGCATCCGATCTTTTAGTTTGAACGACCCCACCGTTTCGCGCCCGTCATTTATGTTCCGTCGCTCGACGCGACTCTGACGCGACTTGTAGGATACTACGGGGAACTGTCTCGAGGTGATGAGAGAGGTAAAAAGAAGCGCGTGGACGGTCAGTTGTCGCATGTTGGCCAGAGGGAGGATACGCAGAATAAAGGAATTGAAACCGATCAGTATCAAGTGTCTGTCTAAGAGAAAACCCGACCCATCTTGGTTTACGTGGAGAAGGAAGGAGGGAGAAGTAGGCATTTGCCTACAAAAGAAAATGTAACGCCGTTACTTTTTCGTTACTGATACAAAAAAGTAACGGCGTTACCAAATCGTTACCAAAAAAAGTAACGAAATAGTAACGTCGTTATAAGTGACGCTTCCCAATCCTGGGTAATTATGCTGCTAAGCGGTCAGGATAGAAAGATGTACATGCGATTCTGAGTGAAGATTTACAAACATTAACACGGCCCACAAAAATGCCAAAAGTATCTGCAATAATATCTTTTATCGTTAAGAAAACTTCCGAGGAAGCATTGGCTTTTATCTTAGACAACTCTATAACAAAAAATACATTCATAAATATGCGTTTGGAATCGAAGTCTTCAGGCAAATATTTGGCCTTCTTATAATTTGTAAGAAATGCTAAAGAGTTGTGTAAATAAAAAAAGACGCAATATTAATAAATGAAAATGTAGCAGAAGTAAAACTTCAAAATTTTCTTAACTTTACTGCTAAATGAATTTAAACATTGCAAGCTAAAGTAGTGGTTCACACTGTGCGACAATATAATTGCACAGAAATCGAAGCTGTGTTAACTTGCAGTTGGGGTTTTGATGGTAGTACCGGTAATTCCTCTTATCAACAAAAATATAAAGAGACGGCAAATGTAAACGATAAAAGTTTATTTGTGACCACCTTCATTCCGTTTTGATTATCAACTTCACCTGGGATTATTTTATGCAACCGAACTCCTCAATCGAATAGATTTTGTCGTCCGGTGAAAATAGAACATGTAAAAGAATCACATGAAGTTATTTTAAAACAAAAAGAAAATATCGAAAATCAAATCTGAAATTTGGAGATTTTCAAAGAGTTTGTAGAAAACTGTAATGTCAAGATTCATTTTTCGCTACTTTTAACATTGATAGATGGCAAAATTTTAATTATCACTAACACCAAATCTATGCAAACTTATCCCATATGTCCTGCAACTCCAAAAAATTTTAATAATCTAGAGAATATAAGTTGAGAAACTTTTATGCCTGATCCTAACTCCTTGCAGTCCCTTACATGCTTGGATTTGATTTTTTGAGTTTTGCTTACATATCTCCTATAGAATAACTTTTAAACAATGGCAAGTAAGATCTGAAAAAAATAAAAAAAAATTTGCTGAAAAGAAAAAGGAAATACACGCAGTTATGTGGGAAAAGTTTGGACTTATGGCTCCTGTACACAGGATGCGGTAATGCTTACCGCGCGGCGCAAGTCCGCGCGACAGCCAATCAATATGCTGCTTTCCGTAATAACCTTCTAGTTCTTACGGAAAAGCAACATATTGATTGGCTGTCGCACGAAATTCTGCCGCGCGGCAAGCATTGCCGCGTCCTGTGGGCAGGAGCCATTAAAATTGATAAGCCTAAATGGGGAGGAAGTGAAACGAGCAATGCTCCCCCGAGTTCGCCACCTTGCCGTGGTGGGGGGGGG
>NW_022639717.1:277263-285380 GCF_010583005.1 Odontomachus brunneus
GGGGGGGGGGGGTCCGGCTGATCCAATGATGGCGGGCGGCAGTATCACTGGTTTCGGTCGGTGGGAGGCCCCTTCCGGAGAACCGCTGGCTAAGAGTGGACAGGGTAGCGTAGGAGGGACTGGGGAAACCCCTGAGGCTTTCACCGGTAGACCATGTGTATCATGCACGGCGGTTCGGGGAAGAGTAGAGGATGTTCACGCGAGGTAGAGTCGCTATGTAGGTGGACCGCCCTTGTAAGGTTGGTTGCGAACGCGGTTCCGACCGCGTTTTCAAGCGGCGTCGCCCGCAGCGCCTGGGGGGAAGAGCATTGGTCTGATGCTTCCTGGTGATCCTCTCCGGAGAACGGGCAACACGGGTGCATGGGGGCTGGTGATAGTTGGTAACGAGGGGCGCGCTGGTGACCTGTTATGGCAACGCCGGGGATCCACGCATGACATCCCCATTTACGCATTTGGTTAATTGTTTTTGCGACCGTTGCCGTGTCGTTTCTATATAATACTTCTGTCTCTTGGCTCGTCCTTTCGTCTTCCGTTCTATTTGTGAATCGTTGCGGATTATCGGAGACATATTTACTTAGTCTGTTTCTTAATTCATCTAGGGTGCCTTCTGTGGGCAATCCTAGTTCTGCCATTTTTTGAATTATCTGGTCTTTTGCCAGTGTATAGATCCACTGCTTCATAATTTTTCTTTATCTGTTCGGGCGCCAATTTGTAACGGCCTTGCGTTACGTGCGGGATAGTCTTAGTCGGTGTGGTCCGGATTTCGTTTGTGAAATGAAAACCAGTGATGTAGGTTATAATAATGTGACACTATATTCTAATTTTGAAGCTATGTACAATTATTTACATGCGACGTTACGCCGTTGGCGCGTGGTCGCGTTTTTGCTCTCGTCGGGAGCCGTTGTTGTCGTCTCGCGATCAGCTGCGAGCATCGAGGCGCGCGAGCGGTCGGCGGGACGCGATCGGGATAGTTTCCTGGTACGCTATTGTTCGTCGTTTGAAGTTCGTTGCCTCGTCGGCTTTAATGTTTATTTATCCTGGCTTTCCTGGCGGGTTTAAAGGCGCTCGTCGTCACCGGTATCTTACGCCCTGTATGCGTTCGCAATCGTAGGTGTTAGCGGCGCGGCGTGAGGAGGAAAGGGTGTCGACGTCGCGTATTCACCTCGGTCGACGGAGCGGTGTACGTATAGGAAACCGACGTCGCGTATCCACTTCGGTCGGTAGATTGGTATCGGAAAGAGGATGTCGACGTCGCGTATCCACTTCGGTCGACGGAGCGGTGTATGGATAGGAAACCGACGTCGCGTATCCACTTCGGTCGGTAGAGCGGTATCGAGGAAAGGATGTCGACGTCGCGTATCCACTTCGGTCGACGGAATGTCTAGGATCCCTAGGAGTTTTGAGTTCTGGTCGGTCGTGCGCCTGAAAGGAGCTTTCCGATCGATCTTTCTCTATATCCATTTTGTAACGGCCTTTTATACTAAATTATAACAAACAGTAAGGCTGTTTGTTGACCTTGCGGTTATCCCGCGCGCGGCGTTTCTTTGTTCATATTATAAATATTGTTTCTAGTGTCGTGACGATTTTCCGGATCGTTACATACATATTTAAAGTGCAACATTTTTCTTATTTTTTAAGTCATTTGAAAAAGATGTGCAAATACTACTACTAGGTTAAATTATGTGACATATTATATTTATTATTCATTATTAATTTTTTTTGTACAGGTAAAATAGGTATCGAATGAAAGTTAAGTATGAACCGACTTGATGTTGATGTTGATTAGATATTAAAAGAAATCTTGAAAGATCATTGTCATTTTAGCTGAATTTCTTATCTTAAGTAATATACATATTTTGTTATAGTATGGCAGAAGGATTCTTAGCATGGGATATTTTATATTTGGAGCATCTCATGAGACGTTTAGAACGTCGTATGCAGAGAAAGGATTGGAAAGAATTACATGATCCTTTTGATATCCGTGATGTTGAATTTCTCAAGTTATATATACTAAGTCCTGAGATCGATGGATTTAATTGAAACATTAAGACCAAGATGGCACGAACGACCAAGTGGTCTTAATCCTGAACGTCAAGTATGTCGAATACTTTGTTACATCTTTACCCAAAATAATTTTTTTTAAATGTGCTCTATTTTTCTAAAAATAGAAGTTCAGTATATAAACTATAAGTGAAAAAATGAAAACTTAAATTTTTTAAAAGTTTAATATTTTATAATTTGTGTATGTGTGTTACTAGTTTATAAATATTTTTTATAGGTTTTAGCCGCTTTAAGGTTTTATGCTGTTGAATGCTCTCAAGGCGCAATAGGAAAACAATGGGATATTGCAATAAGCCAGCCATTTGTTAGTCGCTGTGTACGAAAAGTTACAGATGCCATAAATGATCTTCTGCGACAATGGGTACGATTCCCCATGACAGATGGCGAACGTCAAGTCAGCCGGGAAAAGTTTAGGGCTGCTCCGCAACCGTTCATAGGTGCAATTGGAGCTATCGATTGCACTTATATTAACATTAAAGGACCCAAGGAGCATGAAGAAGCATACGTGAATCACTGGGGTGATCACACTCTCAACATTCAAGTAGTATGTACTACATGAAATGAATATCTTGATTAGTATGTAATTTCATTTTATGCAAAAATTTGATTATTACAAGTTTTATTTGTTACATCTTTCTGATTTTAGAAAAAAAATTCTAAAATTCTCTAAATAATATTTTTAAGTTTATTCTAAAATTACAAAACTTAATTTGAATTTATTTAATAATATTTTGCTCATAATTTTAATTTGTTATTTTATATAAATGTATTTCTCAAAATTTTAATTTATATTTTTCAATCAATATTTTTCCTTACGATGTAAATGTACATAAATGTATATGTAATTTAAGTACTATATAATGACATGATCGTTTAATATTGTTATTTCATAGACATTTTAGTTTAGTTTTATTGGTACTTTATATTTTATTTCAGAGTTTTCTAAAGAAATGAGCCTTACGTATTAATTGTTAAATATATATAATTACACTCAAGGACATTTTAATTACACTTAGTGTAGCGAATTCTCTCCAAGTCACTGAGTGAATTACGCTTGCTGGATCGACCTCGCACGAGGTCTGTTGGAGTGAGGAAAGGGAGGCGAATTCGGTGATTAACTGACTCGTGAGAGTTTAGTTGTAACGAGGCGTTCCCACCTCGTTTATAATCATAGTTATATTCAATCGTTCTAGTTGCTGTTTCCTTTCGTATTCTCGACCGCAGTCGATGTTTAAAATATATTTAGGTTGCGTTCATCCGCTGTACTTATTTATGATACCCGACACCCGTTATACGACTAGCACGCCGGGAGCCCAGTAGTTATCCCGGTCGCCGCTACGCAACGCGAGGGTGAGGCAGCACTCGCAGTTAAATTTCCGCGGCCGCCTCTATAAAAGGGGGGCTCGCGGAACCCTCAACACGAGTTCACCGCCGGTCTCCTAGGAGACCAGCACGGGAGCGTGACACCGCGAACTCAGCCTCTCGAGGCACACCGTTCCAGACGACGACGCGCCGGGTTTCGGCCGCCGATCGAACTCAGAGGAGAGCGTGTCGGGCTTCGACCGTGACTCCACGACACACCGTTCCAGACGACGACGTGCCGGGTTTCGGCCGTCGCTCGAACTCAGCGGAGAGCGCGTAGATCGAACTCAGAGAAGACCGTGACTCCACGACACACCGTTCCAGACGACGACGTGCCGGGTGGAAGTCAACCCAAGGGACGACGCGGCCCAGAGCCCGGATCGCGGCTTGCCGCCACCGCGACCGCCCACCATTCCGAGTTGCACCGGCAACATCGATCGCACGCGCCTCGGGCGCAGTATAAAAGCCCCACCCACTGTACGCCAAAGCAATAAACTCTCGTTGTAATTTAACACAATCAAGCACATTACTGCCATCTCTCTGTCCTATCACGATCCTGGACGCCGGCGAGCTTACCCAAGCGATAAACCGCAGGAAAAGAACGAGGCAAGAGAAGAAATCCCGTTACATAGTGATTTACTTTATTTTACATTCTCGATGAGTTCACACAGAGACTATCTCGATTCGATCGCGAGTTGGAACGGAAATCTTCGGAGAGTCATGCATTTGGTCACACAACCGTGACGAAAATCTTGGAGAGCATCCGACGCATGCCCGGCCGACGGAGATCTTGACGCGGCCGACGGATATCTTGTAACGCGGTGACCGCCGACTCTTTCACGAAACGATCGTCGAGATGCCGCGGAACTTTAACACAGGACAACACTAACAAACATTATAAAGTTCACGGAGACCGCTGCTCCGCACAATCGAAGAATTCTGCGCTGCATCTCATTTGCGGGCGCGACTTTAAGCGAAATGTACAAGACGGATCAATTGTCGTCCTATGTAGCGCGAAAACGCAGCGATTGATAACTACGAACAGCCTAAGTCTACAGTCAGTCGAGACAGCCGACGTGTAAAAGAATGGAGTAATCTGGAGATTCGCAAGAAAGCGGTCGCCGACGGCGACCGGCGACCCAGAGATATGAAAATTGAAATTCCGCTAATCAGGGCGCTCAGATGCGAAGACGACAGCAGACCGGTATAGAGAAAGATTTCTGTCGGTCGTCTACGATGGCCTTACGAAAAGCGAGCGATTTGCGAACAGGAAATCGGACGTAGCTTACTCCTCAATGAATATGAAAAGCGATGGATTGCTCCGAATCTCTACCGACGTCTCGATGGTAGCTCAGCTGCTGCAAGACTGTGTGGTTTTCGGTAAACCGCGGCCAGTTGCCGCGTGGACCAAGCCTTTTTTCTATTCGTCTCTGGCACCCGCTGATTGGTCCCGAGCAAAGGTGATCGCTGGTCGCGTGCCGAAATTTCCTTAAAAGGAGATGTTTCGCGAGATGTAAGGCTCCACGGCGCGTGCCGGCTGTCGATTCGCGGAAACATTGTTTGTCCACAGTTGCTATGACAACGTAAAGCAATCAGCGTTTCTTCCCGCTTACCATGTTCCGCGCCGCGGAACACCTAGGCACGTGGAAAACACGTGATAGTGTCGCGCTCTCATCGCGACGACTCTCCGCGGTTTTTGCTCGCGTCGCGAACACTTAGTGACATTTATAAAATATGTTGCACTATACCTTTTTAAAATATGAATATGATATACGTGCACGAAATAAATATTTCTGTTATTTTATAGATCTGTGATCCTGATTTAAAAATATTGAATGTGAACGCGCGATATCCAGGTGCACGACACGATGCTTATATTTGGTCAAATTCTCCTATACGACGTATAATGGAACGAAGATATAATAATGGAGAACGCAATATCTGGTTAATTGGTAAGCTAAACGTAATGTTTAATCAAATAGTAATAATTAAAACTTTTTGTCTTTCATGTCGAAATAAATGTAACAAAATGAAAAAGGTTGAACTTATTGCTTAATTAACAATGCTAAACATAACATGTCATTTTAATTGTATATCTATTTATTGATTGTTCAAGTAAACTGACATTTTATAATTTGTTTAGCAAATCTAAATCCTAAGTGTTGTTTTCTCGAAATATCTTTTTATTGAAAGATAGCGCGCAGAAATTTTTAGTACAGCACTTTTTCGTTTATGACATAGTCTAAGATGACCACGGCGAAGAAATCTAAGCATTATATTGAAAATAAGAATTGATCACAGTTATTGCAGCGAACATTAAAAACTTTGTGGAAACAATATTCTTCAACAATGTTAATACGTGCACCAAATATATTTTCAAATTAAACCTTACGCAGCAAATCAATTTTCTATTGTCAGACTCTTTTATTCCAAATTATTGATAATTAATATTTAATGTTATTAATAATTATTGATTAATAAATGATTTAGGGTAAAAAAAGCGTCTGATTATGGAACTTTCATTCACCGCATACATCAAATTCGAAAAATACATTCGATACGTGTGTTAACATTGTTAAACAATCTTATTTTCCCAACAAGTTTCAAATATTCCTATCATCGCCGTGACTGGTTGTCATTAGCCTTACTTGATTGTATATTATTGCAACATTTGCATTTCGTTATTCTAAATATTATTTTTATTTTATAATTTTCCATTATTATTTTATTGCATTTTATTCTTATTTTATTATATATAATTACCTTATTATTTTATTATTATTAACAGGTTATGATGGATATAGCCTAGAGCCATGGCTTATGACGCCTCTTAAACATGAAATGCCAAATACACCTAGATTTCAATATAACGAGAATCTAGCAGCGCTAGATCGTGCGTAGAACGTTTATTTGACGTTTGAAAATCCGTGTTCAGGTGTTTATCTGCTCAGAGGCGCTTAATGTATGAGCCAGGTATGGCTGGTAAAATTGTTAACGCGTGTGCCGTGTTACACAATATGAGGATTGCTTATCGTATACACGACGAAGAATTAATTGAAATGGATGAAAACTTGCATCACGTAAACAGATCAAACATAGCTGTGAAGTATGACGACAGAGGTTATGCATATCAAGGGCGGGCACTTGCTATACGTATTCAGGACAGCTTTATTGCTCGGCATTATGGAAGAATATAAAAAAACAGTTATTTCTAAATACGTACATATAAATGACTTAAAATCTTTTGTATTATATATTATAATTTTAAAATAAACAATATTTCTAGAATATAAATCAAGTGTGTAACATTTTTAAGCATAACATATAATAATATCGCATCTCTGCTAGAAGATGGTTACATCTCTAAACCTCTTCCCAGGAATGGCAGCGATTAATTCGCTGAATTGACATTCCTGTTCCAATGACCCAAGATCTTTTTGTGTGAATTTTAATCATAAGATATCCTGCGACCCTAGACATGTAACCTTTATACAGGTGAAACAGGTTGTGAAACAACATATTCCTGACACGATCGTGGTAATAACTCGAATTTGATCATTTCAAAGATGTAACCGTCTTCTAGTAGAGATGCAATATGTAAAGATATAAAAACGTTTTTATTATATGTGTGATTATGACGTATTATAATTGAATAGTATTTTTTCTATTGACCTATGCATATAATTAACAGTTGTTATCAGCTTTTCATCTATTTCTAATCTCCTCTCCTGCTACAAAATTCTTTTTTCTTCTAACGCAATCCGTGCACATTCATTTTCAGCTTGTATCATTGCTGCGTCAGCTTGCTTCTTTGAAGCCTCCGCAAATAACTGTAGCAAAAGATATCTGTTATTATAAAATAAACAATTGTTTCTTTTTACTTAAATCTTTTATATTAGTATTAATGATTACTTGAAATTTATCTTAGTTGAGATAAATCATAATTTAAATTTAAATATTTTATTAAAATCATATTATACATGTGTTACGTCGGGATGTTACGTCCTGGTAGAGAACGCAACACGACGTAAGGCCTCGATCGTACTAGCAGGTCGAGTTACGAGTCAGCGACCAGAAGGATCGCTTTACGCGTGTATCGACGTATGACGAGTGGTCCTTTTTCGATCAGAGAACTGAATCTCTTTATCGTGGACGGACCGAGAGCGGATAAGAGAAATGAAGGGGGAAAAGGGAAGGATTCGAAAAGAAATTGTGATATAATTTGAATTAGAATTTAGATAATTCTTGACGATTACATTTATTTTCCTTGCGGGGTTGTTACAATTTTTATTAACTACTGGCACAGAGACAAAGTACGCGTGCGTGTGTATGTGTGTGTGCGTGCGTGCGTGCGTGCGTGCGTGCGTGCGTGCGTGCGTGCGTGCGTGCGTGCGTGCGCGTGTGCGTGCGTGCGTGCGCGTGTGTGTGTGTGTGTGTGTGGACTTCTGGGTGAGGCTGAGCATTAATGCTCAGCATCATTGGTGAAAAGAGTGAAAAGTAGGTCGTGGGGGAAGATGGAGGAATAGGTGGAGGTGCTGGACGAGGAGGCAGATTTTGAGGAAAAAAAGAAAAACCGCCAAGTAGGGTGGGAAGAGTGGTAGGTTTTTTGCTGATCCAGGTATCTAGGTAGCGACCTGTGCGTAATCCGGGACAAATACTGTACGCGCGAGAGAGAGAGAGAGAGAGAGAGAGAG
>NW_022639717.1:285469-285839 GCF_010583005.1 Odontomachus brunneus
AGAGAGAGAGAGAGAGAGAGAGAGAGAGAGAGAGAGAGAAGCAACTCCAGGATGTGAAAGGGGGGGGGGGGGAATCGCGAAAGTCGCTTGTCTGATGACATAGTCGGGGTCCCACTACAACGGGAAGGGATAAACCAACTTAGAGAAGTTGACACCCCGGAATTACTAATGAGTTAAGATGGGAAGACATCTACCCGGAGTTAAAGTTTTGATATTGAGGGGAAGAAAACGAGTAACAAAACGATAACTTACTGTTGATGTGCGATTTGGAGGAGAGAGTAACTGTTGCTGGATTTCTCAATTGGGCCCCCTTCGATCCTCGTTGAATAGAACCTGGTATTTGTGTGTGAGGGTTGCGGACGATCGCACG
>NW_022639717.1:286244-286503 GCF_010583005.1 Odontomachus brunneus
GAAAAACGGTCTTACGATTCGGAATTGTTTGTTGTTTCCCGACAGAGGAGGCAAAGATAGAGTGCATGACTTATGTCTGCACAGGACGTAACACCCCTCGCCTTAGACAAATGTTGGGGAGGTACCAACATTTGTAAGTGGAGTATACGAAGGTTTGACATTTAGTTCAATAATTCGGCATGGGTGGGTTCAAGTAAGGATAAAGTGTTACTTGCGTATTGTTGGTGTCGTATTTTGTGTTTTCCGTAAGTTACCTTAG
>NW_022639717.1:286513-289567 GCF_010583005.1 Odontomachus brunneus
AAGTAAGGATAAAGTGTTACTTGCGTATTGTTGGTGTCGTATTTGGTGTTTTCCGTAAGTTACCTTAGCCCTTAAACCGAAAGTAGTCCTAAGTATCTGGGTCTTAACGGTTTGCTTTTGAGTATGCTAAAATTATTAGGTAATATTTCAAGGAAATATGTAATTGAGACAAAAGAGTTTTACAAAGGGTCAAGTTGTTTTTAGAAGGAGGAAAGAATAGACGTCCTTTGCTTCTCTTACTAAATTCTTTCGTTCTTCTTGTACATAAATACCTAAAGAGAAATAAGAAGGGAGATTGTTTTAGAAGCAGGAAGAAGAAGGCAACCTCCAAATCCTCTTCCTTCATTTCTTCGTCCTTCTATGAAATTACATATTTTTTGAAAAGAAAAGGAAGAACGCATAGAGATACATATGCGTATGTAGATGTGAAGTGATTATTTATAAGTTTAGGAGTTTATAAGTATATATAGGCGAAGATAAATGGCGTATATGTGTACTTATGTACCCGTGAGTGAAGGTATATCGCGCATTGTTATTTGCGTTTTCCTTATTAGTTTTAGAATAATAATAAGAGTATTTGAATATACTTATCGCGTAAACGGGTGCGGGTGTTGGTTTGTATCGGTGGTTAACTGCTTGTCCCAGCCGCACTAATTCTTCTCTCAGGGTGACGGATCCCAATTGGTTTTTATAGTAAATCCGTAGGTCAATTTCTACGGCTCGAACTGCGGTAGTCCTTTTAATCTTCATCCATCCCTTTTCGTCTTCAATTAAAGCTCTTGTTAGAGATCGCGCTTTAGCTCCCCATGTGGAGCCGGGATCTGTAGGTTCAACTCCGCACAACCCACAGGCTATAGCGTACCACGAGTCTTCGCAGAAGTGTTTAGTCAGCTTGTATACTTTCCACATTGCCTTCTTCGTGTTTCGGCCCCAATCATCCAAATGTACTGTCACAGAGTTCCCACGGATTGCCGTGACCTCTCCTCTGTACCAATTTCCTTCGTTTTTTACTGCTACTGCCTGTTTTAAGTGGACGGCGTGGGGAAACAAAGTATACCGTTTTTTCCTTCTCTCCATCAGGCAGTTCAGATTTTCCTGTAGTTCCGTAAGTCTGGTTCTAATATAATCTAATTAGACCCAAAAAAGGGTAGAGGATTCTACCCGTGTGATGTATATAGGTAGTTGGCCCCGTGTCAGCAAGTGAGTATCGATATAAGGTATGGCCATTCCTGTAATAAGAGCAAACGGAGGGAGTGAAGGATTAATTATTGTACATTACGCCTTGAGGCTTAAAGAGTATGAGGTGCTGTCTTCTTGAGGGAAGGTAGATCGAAGTTGTTGGTATTCAATGACGTTGGGTGGACAAGATGGCGCAGTAATTATAGGTGAGGGATCGTTGCTGAGGTTTTTCAAACCTTTGACTTCCTGTGTTCCCATAGAGTTGTTGTCTCCAGTTTTGCTCTTCCCACCGAAGTGTAATAATAGTTGGGTAAGGGAGTCCCAAAGGGCTCCTATTAAGTATAAGGAACAACCAAAAACAGAATGTAAGGCGACACCATGCAGGATAGTGTCTAATATGAGTTTAATCATCCTGATGATGATTACGATGCCGAGTAACCCGGCACTAACATTGCCGAAAATCAGAAATTTCCCCCATATCCTGTCCCATGTTGAGGTTGCTAATTTTTCTAGAGCTGCTTCGTCCAGCAGATTCATGAAGGATCCCCCGTGTATAGTGGTAGCTTGTCCCATCATTCCTCTTGCTAGTGTGTTAAGGACAGAAGGTCGCTCGGCAGGGAATAAAATATGATCTTTAAATTCTTCGAGATCGGCCTGTGAGTAGATTCCGCTAGTGGCGAGTTCACCGGGACTGGTATATTTCCATATGGGTCTTGTCATCGGTTTCAAGATCGTCGGTGGGATTGCCTCGACAGGGTTTGGTGATATCCGATACCAAGCCTCGCCTAATCGGTATATTACGGGTGCTAACCGATTACAGTTAACCTGTGTGCCTTGGCGGAGCAATAAGTGTGTCTGAGGGGCTAAGTAATATGTGTTGTTGGCTCTTACGACCGGAAGTTGATTGTAACATTTGGTAGTCGTGTAACGTTTGGTGCAACTTGTACCTCGACTGGTACACATTTAATAATGTGTATTACTTCTCCAGCTAGGACGGAAGTATACTGCGACGATTCTTATTATCACTAATAACGGACAGTCGTCTGTCCGCCTCGTCGACAAACTACCGCGGTCCCCGGATCTCGTTTCGGACTCGCTAATTCCAGTTGGGCGCCAGGTGCGGTAAGGCCGCACCTCCTCACCAACAATTATTCGCCAAAATCTCTAAATGGTCGTCCGTCTTCGATATCGCGGGGACGGAACGGGACCGGTAGCTCTCTTTTGGTTTTAGTCGGAGTAGGGATGGGTTTAATTGATGTAGGTAGAAGCCAAGGAAAAGAAGGCCATCATACGTTCGGTAGAGATATTTTATTATTGCGATACATGCACTGTAAGTAACTGATTCGAACTCACGCTCGCGTCGATACGTTTACCCGATATACTATTCCCTATTGGGAGATCTCATCTCGTTTCGCGCGACCACTCAGCATGCGGTAGGTTCCGAACGGCAATTTCACGAAAATGACGAAAAAGTACAAACGAATGGGAGGTCTTACAATTAGTCGGACTCCTCCTCGCCTGTCCTCCGGGTCGGTCGCCTCGCCTTTCGCTGGTCGTCTTAGCTGCCCCTCGGTAGCTCCGCGGTGTATCCGAACTCGTCCTGGGCCGAAGGTCGATCACGCGCGATTGAGATCTTTCACCAAAGAGAGTCGCCCTCGCTGCACCACGCCGACGAGAATACGGCACACGGCAACCGGTATCGTCTCGGTCAGCTCACAAGGCGATAGTTCCGAAATAGCTCGAGAATGGCGGTAATCGATAACAGATCGCGTTAACTCGCTAATCGCTCGTAGACAAGTCTCTCGATCCCGCATTGTTCTCGCTTTTTCTCTGCTCGGCGAGCCTTCCTCTCTCTCTCTCTCTCTCTCTCTCTCT
>NW_022639717.1:289608-290935 GCF_010583005.1 Odontomachus brunneus
GCCGGGATCTCCGTGTTTCCGTGCCACCTGCTTTGTTGTCAGCTGTTGAGAGTCTCCTTGCCTTTCCGTCCCGCGTCTAGCAGCGTGCTGTAAACAAATATCGCCAGCGGCAGCCGAAATCGGAACGATAACACGTTCTTATGTACGAGAGTTAAAGTACTGTTACACGTACCATTTAAACGGCGACTTTCCTTGAGGCCGATGACGTTTCCTCTTTCTTCTTGTTCCCTCGGTGTCCTGGAGTCTCTGCCCTTCGCGGTCGACGAGGAGTTGGGGCACATTTTCTTAGGGCGCGATGATCATCCCACTTGCAGAACCGCCTACGTTTCGCTAAGCAACCCCCCTCTACGCTCGACCGATTTGACCGCGGAAAGCTGTCATTTTTAATCACCAAAAGTGTTTGGGAGCGCTACGCACCCCCCCCCCCTTTCCGGTATGCGCGAAATCACGCGAACGGAGCTCTCTCGCCCTTGTGACGGGCGCCCTTCGGCTGCCACGTCACAGTATAAACGATTCAGCGTACGAGAAACGGTAGGATAGGCTCTGTGTGTGAAAGAAATGGGTTACCTCTTAGCAACGATAAATAAACAGCTGATTTCAAGGCGGAATAATTTTTTGGCGCGCGGCCGCGTGCTACGTGTCGCTTGTTACTCCGTCTCGAAATCAGCTGTTTATTTATCGTTGCTAAGAGGTAAGCCATTTCTTTCATACACAGAGCCTGTTCTACCGCTTTTCGTACGCTGAATCGTTTATACATTATCATTAATTACGGAGTAAATATTGAGAAAATTTCAAAATGGTATTTAACTTTTATAATTATTTTGACCTGTTCTACCTGTACACGGCGGATGCTCAATCAGTTAAGGGGAGATATACACCTAGCATGGTCGAAAAAATCGATTTTTTTTTTGCATTTTCTTGATGCTTGAGGTCTCAAGAATATCTGGTTAAAATTGCAAGTCAATATCTCGATAAATAACGAAGTTACAGCCGAGAGAGTAAACCGTCTCCGAGAGCGCGCCGTACCGCCTGTTTTGCGGCCGAGCCGAGAGGCAGCGACCCTTCGAAGAGAGCGTGTCTAGACCTGTTTTACGATTCTATTGTGTTTTCGGGCGTGGTCGGGTCCAGGTATAACGGAAATATCACACGACCGTTATTCTTTGCCGGAAATTGGACGCGTTTCGTCAGTAGCTTGCCGTTCGTGCAACTGTGCGTTACAGTGAGTTTTCGTCTGTGAATACATATTCTGAGGAAAATGGATAACAGATATAAAGGTTCTCGGGAAGCTCATCAATCCGGATCTTTTCGCAAAGATCGAAGCAAGAAG
>NW_022639717.1:290945-293005 GCF_010583005.1 Odontomachus brunneus
TTTTTAATAAAAAAAATTGGACATATTCCTGAATGTGTATACTTTTAGATAGAAAAACCCCCAATCCGAAATTTCAAATAGTTTTCCTTAAAAAAATTCACAAAGATGACCTTTTTTTCCGGCTCCTAGGTGTATATATCCCTTTAACAGACACCCTATATATATATATATATATATATATATATATATATATATATATATATATATATATATAATATATTTTTTTATATCAATTTACACTTACTATTATAAATTTCCTTCTTTTTTTGTTGCATTTTTTTTCCTGTTGTTTTCTTTGAGCATGTCAGTCTTTTTGTTATAGTATCTTCATTACTTGAGCATTGCATAACATCGTTATACGTCAAATCGTTTTTGTTGATGATACTAGTCTCCACTATTTCAAAATCGTTATCTAAACATATATGTATGAAGAATAAATACAGTTAACAATATATGGAATATAATAATAAACTTGAGTTTATGTTATTGTATAACAGTATCCAGCAAACATCAAATAATAGTAATATAACTGTTAGTTATAATTTCCTATTCAACAATGTTAATGCGATATAAAACGTGTGCTATATAACAGTTTCATTGTTGACTGCGAGAAATTGTTATATAAATATTAGGTGAAGTAAAAAGTTCTGAGCGTTTTTTCGCTTTATTTCGACGATGAAATTAACATAGGATTATCCGATTTTGATCAAATATGCGCCGTTTTGTTCGATAACTTTTGTCCATTTTGAAGGCAATTCCGCGATTGAAGAATTCCTCGTCCCTATTGGTAAAAAACTTGACCAGCTCATTTTCACAAGACTCTCTTGAGGCCAGTTTTGTACCATCAAGAAAATTTTGCAAATGCTTGAAAAGGTGATAATCGCTTGGTGCCAAGTCTGGACTATACGGCGGGTGCAATAGAACCTCCCATCCAAGTTCTCGGAGCTTCTGGCGCGTCGTTAATGATGTGTGCGGCCTGGCGTTGTCTTGATGGAACACAACACTCTTCCTATTGGCCAATTCTGGCCGATTGCCTGCTTCAATCTGGTCAGTTGTTGACAGTAGAGGTCTGAATTGAGTGTTTGGCCCAATGGGAGCAGCTCATAGTGGATGATTCCTTTCCAATCCCACCAAACACACAGCAAAACCTTCTTGGCCGTTAATCCGGGCTTGGCGATCGTTTGGGCCGGCTCACCGCGATTGGACCACGATCTTTTTCGGCTGTTGTTCTCGTATGTGACCCATTTTTCATCACCAGTCACCATCCGCTTCAAAAATGGGTCGATTTCGTTACGTTTCAGCAAAGAATCGCAGGCATCAATTCGGTCCAAAAGGTTCTTTTGCGTCAATTCGTGTGGCACCCATACATCGAGCTTCTTCTTGAGACCAGCCTTATGCAAATGGTTCCAAACGGTTTTCTGGCTAATCTTCAGTTCCTGGGCAATGGAATAAGTGCTCACATGCCGGTCCGACTCGACGATTTCCATGATTTTATCGACATTTTCGACGATTGGCCTACCAGAGCGTGCCTCATCTTCGACGTCCATATTACCAGAACGGAATCGTTGGAACCACCGCTTTGTTGTTGCATTCGATACTGTATTGGGTCCATAAACAGCACAAATTTTTTTGGCCACCTGCTCCGCCTTTTCACCTTGGTCGTAGTGGTACTGAAGAATGTATCGAATTTTCTCTTTTTTTATCTCCATTTTGGAACGCTGTAACACACAACTGGCTTGACCAAACACAAAACTGTCACAGAACTTTTTTTGAAGCGTAATGTCACCTTTAAATCGCCGTATAGTATGACCCGATGCGATGTATACATCGTGAGATATGGCTCACTAAAGACATCTAGCGGAAAACACTCAGAACTTTTTACTTCACCTATTATTATTTGATATTTGCTAAGTATGAAATGTATATATAATAATTTCATAGATTTTGTGTGTGTGTGTGTGTGTGTAAGTATGAAAAAAATAGTATCCATGTGTGATAAAATGAGTGTGTGAGTGAGAGAGAGAGAGAGAGAGAGAGAGAGAGAGAGAGAGAGAGAGAGA
>NW_022639717.1:294093-299922 GCF_010583005.1 Odontomachus brunneus
GAGAGAGAGAGAGAGAGAGAGAGAGAGAGAGAGAGAGAGAGAACCATTATCGAGATCCGCATTTCTCTCCATATTCAAAATTTCCCCTATGGACGTCGTCTCTGGTGGAATGTTTAAAACGTCATTGTTCCCACCTTCTAATTGAAGCTGATATTTCTAAAAAATATGTAAAATATATTTATATAAGAAAGTACATTAAATAGCATTAAAAATACTTGTATATCACTATATATATTATATTATACTTTAAATCTGTTCTTTAATGTCGCATGAGAACTTTGTACTTTCTCTTTCCAGTGTTTAAATTTATACTTATTTCAATCCGAATGCAGAAAATGTAATGCAGCGAAAAAGAATAAACTTCATATTTACCAAAAAAAATACTTTGCTGTAGTGGGAAATAATAATAATATTAATATTTTTTATTGTTCTCTTTCAATAAGTTATAATACTGTTAACATAACATTATTTGAAGAATATAATTTCATTATACTCAGTAATTTTTAGGTTTGGCGTGATTTAAAAAGTAACGCTTCAAAGAAAGCAGCAAAATTACGCTCTGAAAGAAACCAGACAGGAAATTTTCCAATGGAAACAGAAAGATTCGATAACTTGCAATAGCGTATTGTTGCTTGTATGGGGCTGCAATATGTTGAAGGTGCACATGATTGTCCGGATAGTACTCCGGAACAAGAGGTACATTCATATTTCTTTACTTGTAAAAGCAAATGTTTTTGTATTACTTTTGCTTTTACAAGTAAAGAAATATGAATGTACCTCTTGTTCCGGAGTACTATCCGGACAATCATATGCACCTTCAACATATTGCAGCCCCATACAAGCAACAATACGCTATTGCAAGTTATCGAGTCTTTTTGTTTCCATTGGAAAATTTCCTGTCTGGTTTCTTTCAGAGCGTAATTTTGCTGCTTTCTTTGAAGCGTTACTTTTTAAATCACTCCAAACCTAAAAATTACGTGAGTATAATGAAATTATATTCTTCAAATAATGTTATGTTAACAGTATTATAACTTAATGAGAGAGAACAATAAAAAATATTAATATTATTATTATTTCCCACTACAGCAAAGTAAATGCAATATAATATGTTAAATTGCTTAAAGAATCTATAGATAAAATGAAAATACTAATAGTAGTATTGATCTAGTACTAAAATATTAAGTAAGAAAAATTAAAGACATATTATTAATTACGTATGAACAATTCTCATGAAATACATGTCATGATCAAATACTTACTGTCTGCCACTGTTTCGATGTCTTCTCATTGCCTGGACCTAAAGCATTAAGCATTCTTTTCAATTGCTCCCATTGTTGAGTTTGATGGATTTTACCATCTTTGGTTAAATATTTGTTTGTGGCAAATTCTGAATGTGACTCTATGTATTTCACTAATTCTTCATATTGGACTGCCGTTGTCTTTACCGTTGACTTTTCTTCAAACTAAATAAATGAAACATTGAAATTTAATTTTATACAAAAATATATATCATACATTAGTATCATGAAATTATAACTTATGTCACACATATAAAATAGTATAAAAATACAAATATTATCCTGACACAATAAATTGTAATAAACATCAATCGACAGTAACAATATTAATGTTAACATTTCCTATTTGTCGCGGATCCGACGGATGAGGTTCCCGTCGGCGAGCGACCGAGCGCGCTGACTTCGCCTAGCGCTAGGCGCGGTGAGGTTGAAAGGAAGAACCGTATGACACACTCCTTTTGAAATCACAATCACTGCTTTATTTAGCTTTACACACACAAATAATGTTTAGCGAGAGCGAGGATCGACGGTAATAGTGGTGCGACGGAGATTTTCTTGAGCGCGTCGGAGGCGCTCCGCGGTCGGAGATCTTGAGCTCGCGCGACGGAAATCTTCCGCGTCCCGGACACCCGCGCTCGCGTCCGTCGGTCCTGCGCCCTTGCTAGCGCAGGTCGCAAACAGAGCTGATAAGAAACACTTATCGAGGATCGATTACATCGATGGTCAGCGGCCGTCGCCGCGGAGGCCCCACTGACGAGATTGAAGCGCACTTGAGCGCGGTTGCTAGAGCTAGCCGACGGTCGCGAGGAGAACAGCCTGAACGGCGATGAGAGAGCGAGGCGAGAGCCGGCCCGAAAGATTGAGAATAACCTCTGGCGCTCGGTAAGCCTCGTTCGAGAAACGGAAACCGCGAAGCTGCACGCGAACCGATGCACCTGATTCGATATTTGTGAGATCGGACGGTCAGCTTCCAGTTCGAGAGAAGCGACGAACGGTCGCGAGGAGCGGAGTACCGGCTGCTCCAGCGCTCCGAGCAAACAGCTGATCGAGCTGGTCGAGCGCACGCGACGTTCACAACGTTATGAGCGGGATTGCCGACGCTGCCGGCGAGGTGAGCTTTTAACTAAAAAGCTCTTGACGACAAAGCGATCGCCTATTGGTTGCAGTTGACAAGCGGCTCGCTCGCTGCGAGAAAAATGCCTAATATGGACCGCTTGGCAACATCGGCGATCTAACGCGAGTGTAGACTCGCGCCTTTGTTTTTTTTTGTTTGGCCGAATGGTTGTCGTGGCAACTGCGACAAGCGAGCGAATTGTAGCGTGAAAAAACGCGGCTTCACGCGGGGGATCGCTCGGTTGTCGCTAAGCGATTTGCTCCACCGAATGTTCTGGAACATTCGGTCGACTTTTCGAGAATGCCTATTGCGATCTCGAACACTATTTAATAATGTAAATGCAATATAACATATATATTATTTTGTACTTCCATTGTTGAATGGAAAATAATAGTATTGATGTAATGTTATTGTTGGTTAATATTTATTGAAATTACTGATATGCATTTTTAATATATATTGTGACGTGACGATTTTTTGAGGATCGTCCGTCACTGGGGGTTGATAAGGAAGCAAGAATGCGCTTCCGAGTTGAGGTGTGGGGGTCGCGTCCTAGCCGTAAGGCGAGGGGATGCGCACCCGTCGATAGGGAAAAAGTGTATTATATTAAGAGCGGACGGTCGAACGAGCGTCGCGGAATCGGAGGCGAGGAGAAGAAGAAGAAGCTACCACCACAGGCGGAAAGGAAAAGAGAGACGACAGGTTGGAGGCCGGGGAGAAGGTGAATCATTTCCGCAATTTGGGGAGGTATCCCTGCTAGAAAGGGCAGACCGACAGGGCTATATGATTTCAGAGCCAGCCTTACGGAGCTACCGGAACCTGAACAGCCGTTGCCGATTACTAGAGAGCAGGGAGAGACTGGGAGCTGCCGCGGGGAAGTTGCAAGGGCGGAGCGGATCGACATCGCGGACTAGCGGAGGACAGCCGCGGTCGAAGCACCATATCGGCCAGCGAACCCTCCGCCACCCGGAGCGTCTGCAGAGCCAGCACGGACTCTGCGAGGCTTCACAGGACACTTGAAATAACGGCTGTCGAAGAGGCAAGGTCAAAACAACGAATGAATAAGCTGCCGTGACGCCAAACCAAGTAAAGAAAACAGTGAGGCAACAAAGACAGAGAAACGGCTCTGGAAAAGCAGCCAATCAACGGTCGCCAACTGGTGAGAAGAGGGACCCAAATTGGAAATAAAACCCGGCCTCGCAAACCATCAGGAGTTATCGCTCTCGAGTTATCGCATTCGTACGGAAAAGTATACAGGACGTGACGCCCACCAAGTTACATCTTCGAGGACGACTACGCCGACGAAAGCCATAAGGCCGACTTCGCTCAAAGACTCGTATTGCTGTGTGACCCGGAAGGGGATCGCCGCTGCTCGCTGACGACTGCGACCGATTCGCGACCAACGATCTTGTGAGTCCGTTCCTACAGACGGCCATTTGCGTGTGGATTTTGGAGTCGCGGATCGGAAGACGCGTCGGCGGCCGGGGCCCGGCCATCCCCCTCACGGGAGGTGACGGGAACCGCATCCGTCTCGCTAAGCGAAGAGAGCTCACGCGTCCGGGGTAACCTTGTGAACCGTCCCCATCGTAACCGAGAACGATCGCACACCGTCGCATCGAATGATCGTAGGATTAGCCGTCGCGAGCTGGGAAAGTCGTCATCGAGTGGACACGCTGTCGTAGGAAATATTGTCGCGAGCGCGAATAAAGAGTTGTAACTAAATAGCTGTCGAGAATAAATCGGTGTTCGATACCGGAGATCACGACCCTCGTGTTTATTACAGCATTCATCCTTCCCTCCATCACCTCCGACCGCGCGTGAACCAGCCCCTCTGCCGAAGGACGGCTGAGCTGCCGAAGGATCGTACTGGCGACCGATGCTCCTCTGGTCGACAGAGTATCGAAGTAATAGAGAATCGTAAGGTGGTACGGTCGACCGTACCTGGCGCCCAAGTCCGGAAGGTCGACCGGAGTCGCGAGCGTCGTAGGAGTGAAACCGGGTTCACTCCGTTGAGCGATCGCTGAAGATTTGATCAGCGCTGCCTCGGCGTGCCGACTACGCGAGGAAAAAACGTTGCAATATACAACAAATTTTTACTGTTTTTACCGTCAATTTTCTGTTGATTGATTTAATAAGAAGTTATTATTGATGGAGTAGATATCTTTAATATTCATTTTGTCCCTTAACGACAAATAGCTGCCATCTTTTTCTTCAACAGAATAATATTAAAAATATATATTAATACAGAAAAGTTATAATATAGAATCATGAACAGTAGGAAACGTCTTATTGATCCTATATTATCTTTTTTCTGTTTCTTATTATATTTTTTATATACTTACGTTGCTTTTAAATTCATTTTAATTCTTTCATTCTTCTTTCACTCACTGCTTATATTGACAATACTATCATATAGTATGTAGTATGACATAGATGAATTCTCTGCTACTAATTTTGTGCTAATACTTTTAGAGCTTTAATTCTATTAACTAAAATCAATTTTTCTTCATCTTTTGATCTTGTCTGTACATTATCGATAAAATCGTACCGATGACTGTCGCTTGCAACGACCAGTGTCAGTATGAGCTATGTTCAGAATAAGCTTTACCTACCTTTGTCGGTCGCGCAAGCAATAAGTATCGTTACCATACCGAACCGACAGTTGTCGGTAGTGATGTACAGAAAGCACCCCTGGACGCCTAGATCCCGTGTTCGATGAAGGCGCACCGAGGGGTGTTGCTGGAGCGGCCGATGGGCGTACCGCCAGGGGCGCTGGGTGCCGATGTCTGGAACCTTGGGCGGGAGGATGAACGCGGGTCGGTCTAGTAAAAAATGTGGGCACTCGTGTCGGGAAGGGTTAACTTGTCACCTAGAGTCGCAGGGGTGAGGAGGAGGGATCACCGCGGGACGACCGAATGGGCCAGCAGGTGCCCTCCTCAAACGCGGGGTACCCTGTTTTAGAACATCGCCTCCTCTCGCACGTGTGAGCGGAATTTGACTATGTTCGGGGTGAAGTCGTGGCACGTCGCGGCGTGACGCGGTGGTCCTGCTCCCGTTAAATACCTGGCGTCTGCGGAGAGCGGAGGCTGCCCCAGGCCTCCGCTTCCTGCTTGGCGCTGGGGTTGGGAGCGGGGAGGCCGCGGGTGGCCTGCATACCCAGGGAGCTGCTTAAGAACTGGCTGCCTGTCCAGGACGTCTCCTTTGGGAGGAGCCACGTCGGAGCGATGAAATAGGGCTTGCTAGAGGCTCCGCTACGAGCGACCTCGGTCTTGCCCAGCTAAGCCTACGTTACTATAGTGGGTCGAGCGGACGAAAGTCCCACCGGGACGAGAACTCGTTGGTTTCGAACACAGCGGAGTCTGCGAAGTCCCCCGGCGGATGCCGCACGGCCCCAGCCCAGGCATCACGGGGGGGGGG
>NW_022639717.1:299975-301187 GCF_010583005.1 Odontomachus brunneus
GGGGGGGGGGGAGACCACGAGGTGGTGTCTCGACCGTGGAGATAGTCATCAACACCCGCAATTGGGGATAAGGGGGAAGGGGTGTTACCGCCTGGACGGTCTTCTGGGGTAAAGCGCACAGGGCGAAGGTACACGGGCCGGAGGGGGACTGAAGACTCAGGATAGCCTATCGTCACTCTGCGCCTGGGGCATGCCCTGGGCTCAGAGGGGGCGTAGGTGCTACCCGCTGGGTGAGCGTGCTCCCTCAGAGGGGTGGAATGAGGCACAAGAGCCTCATCCTCTATTTAGGGGTCCTTTCTGGGTGCTGGGCTGTCGGGTTCGATGGATTGTGGCGCCCGGGCAGGCTACGGCCCCCGGTGTGTGCTGCGGTCTGGCGTGGTCGCTGCCTTGATCGGTGTCCCAGTGGGAAACCCCACCTAGAGGGACCGGCTGCGTCGTTGTCCCGTAAGTCCGGGAAGTAGTCCCAGCTGGGGGAGCGGCAAAGCTGGTATTAAAAAAGGGCGGGTTGGTTGCGTGCGGGTACGGTCTTGTGCCTTCAAACAATTTCTCCCGCAACACCCATGGGAAGAGGCACTGGAGTCACATTTGTTAGTGATTCATTTGGAGAGCGGGATATCCGAGTGCACAGAGGCTGGTGATAGTCGGCAATGGAGGGGCGCGCCGGTGATCCGCTATGGCAACGCCGGAGGTCCACGGCCCCTGATCCGTTAGGCTAAGGTCTCTGTGCGCCTAGGCCCCGTTGCGATGAAGGGCACCAAGAAGTGTTACCTGAGCTATCGATGAAATGTATTGCTGGGAGTGCCAGTGTATAGAACCATGAGTGGGAGAAGAGTGCAAAAGGCGCGCACTTCTTTTCCCCTCCGTGCCGCCACCTTAGTGTGGTGGAGGGAAGGATCGCCACCAGCGATCCGATGAAGGCTCGGCGGCAGTACCTTTTGGTTACGGCCGGAGGGAAGGCCCCTACCTGAGGATCGCTGGCGAATGGCAGCAATGGGGAAGGAAAATCCCCACAGAAAACCGGGCCGTGGTGGGCTGCAGCCCCGCGGTTGCTAGAGAGGGACGAGAGAGCCTGCACTGCAGGGGAGTCCGGCAACTCCTACAAGGCCGATGGATCTAATTGCCGGTAGGAGTTAGCGGCCCTGACTTCATTCGCCCGACAGGCTGAGGCCGTTAGGGGAAGCTTGCTCCGCCACCAGCCATTGGGCGGGGGGG
>NW_022639717.1:301243-310493 GCF_010583005.1 Odontomachus brunneus
GGGGGGGGGGGGGGGCTCCGCTCCGGGTTGGGCGGACTTGCCGCTCGTTCCGGAGGAGGAGATGATCCCGTCTCTCGAGGCATTGCACGCCGGTGCTCCGGCAGCCGAGAGAGGGGGATGCCCTTGACCCGTCCGACGTTGGCGACGGCCCGTGTTTGAACGGGAGGAGGAACCCACACCCGTGTTTGCAAATCGGAGGTGATGCCTTACGGTACGCGGGGGGTGGAGGGGTGTCTGGGCCGCTCGAACGTATTTCGAGGTCTGGGTCGGACACCCTGGGATTGGCGCCGGCATATTCTTGCCGGCGATTCTCTCGTGCAGGCAGCTGCGCACGGAAGTATTAGCGGAGAGGTAAGCGGGCCCGGTTCGTCTATAGGGCGGCCGGTGCTGGTGAACTGATTCCTACAGCGGGGGCGGCCTGGTCCCAAATGCCAGTACGGCAACCGATCTTCTCTCTCGGGTGGCCGCTGCGCTGAGAGAATATCAGGGGTCAGCGCGGCCAATTTCCCCATTGGGCGGTCGGTTGGGCGGATCCTTACAGCGGAGAGCCTGGGGGGCGACGATTGCGACATGGTAAACCCGGGCGGAGCTGCAGCTGGCGCCCACGGCGGTACGCGGTATGGGTGGATGGTAACACCCTTTTGTCGTTGTCCGTTCGCGGGGACCCCGCGCGGCCTTGACGGTACGCACATGGTCGGAGATGTGGGACGCCTGACACCGGTTCAGTCCCTTGTGGACTGGGACGGAAGTAAGGGGCTGAAGTCCAGTGTCGCTGTGCGGAATTCCCGGGGACCAGTGGCATAGGCTCTCTCCCGGCGAGTACGCCGGGCATCCTCCCTTTTTTATTGGGGGATGGGGAGATACGCCAGAGAGCCGAGCCGTCAGGGTTGGCAGGAAAAACTGTCAATGGATTGCTCACCCATTGACGTAGTTTAGGAGGTCAAGACCACCACGTGATCGGTGGTCTCGGGGACTATAGACTCACCTGTGGTCCCGTATGAGACTGCATCAGCAGTCTCGTGAGAGGGTAGGGAGGAGGACGCGTCGACCACCAGCCGCTTTCAGGAGGGGACCGACACAGCGTCGGTGAGCGGGGACGAGGGGAGGTGCGAGGTGCCCAGTAAGGCTCCCTACTCCTCCTTCGCGTGCCCCCACAGTGCGAGGGAGCGGAAGACGAGATTCGCCTCTCGCCCTGTCGTTGGGGAGGAAGAGATTTCCTTTCCTCCCGGCTGGCGGGCCTGACAAAATTGTGGCCTCCACATAGACGGCGGAGTGGAGCGGTGGGTCTTTCTCCCAGGGTTGGGAGAAAGAAAAGAAAAAGGAGAAGAGAGCGGGGGGCAAACAGACCCCCCAATCCGCCTCCCAAGGATCGCGGCAGCAACAGCCGCGGGCCAAGGGAGACGGAAAAGGGAAGAACCCCCAGTTCAAGGGCGGGAAAATCCTGCCTAAAACTTCTCGCGCTGCCGCCTTGACGGTGAGCTGCCCGGCGGGCGAGGGGCCAGATTGACTTAGGGGAGCATGGGATCGGGGAGATCAGGAGGGCTTCAACAGACGCCCTGGTCCTAGAGATCCCCGGTACCGAGGGACACGCCAGGGCGAATGTCCTGGCTGGGAAAATGTCGGCCTTTTCGTCTAGAAGAAGGACGTGCGTATCATGTGTCCGGTGTAGAAGGCCGATGTCCAGGTCAGTGACTTTGACGAGTCTGTCGCCGTGGAGGATGTTGTCTCTGCGGTGGCTGCCGTCGGAGGTTGTGGGCCCGGAGACATCAAGGACAGGGAGATCCGCCCTGGAGCGAACCGTATGGGGACACTATGGTTGCGGTGTTCCCTTACGGCCGCTAGGAAGATCGCGAACGGAGGGCGCCTTCGAGTGGGGTGGTCCTCCGTCCGCGTAGAGGCCTTGGCGTGGCATCCGCTCTAATATTTTAAATGCTTGGATTGGGGTCACGTCAGGGCCTCCTGCAAAAGTAAAGCCGATCGCAGTGGTCTTTGCTACCACTGCGGGTCGGCCGGCTACAGGGCCGCCACGTGCGACGCACCGGCAATATGTCCGGTGTGTCGCGACGCTGGTCGGCCCTGTGGCCACAGAATGGGAGACACCGCTTGCCAAATGTCGAAGCGGGGCAAAGGGCGAAAGGGGAGAGGAGGAGGCGTAAAGCCTCCAACACTCCTCCCACCCCTTCGCCCGGGAAGGAAAAGGAGCCTCCTCCCGGAAACCGGAAGAAGAGGCTTCACAGACCCCGGTCTCTCCGTCGAGTCCTGCTCCCAAAGAGCAAAGGGTCTCGCGGAAGACCGTGGTCGGGAAGAAGACCGATTCGCGGGAGAGGAGTTGCCCTAATGAGGGTCCCTCTCCCGCGAAGAAAGTAGGGGTGAGCTTGGAAGAGGGTAATGGGGAGCCATAATAACAACCCACCTCCTTCAAGCGAATCAGGACCGCTCTCGCGGAACGCAAGACCTATTTATGCAGGCCCTCTGCGAGAGCAGTTCGGGATTGGGGATCGCGGACGAGCCCCACTCCGTCTCCGGGAGTCACCCGTGTATAGTGGGTGACGTTGTGGAGCGGCGTGAGTGCTTGGTCGCGATCCACTGGAGAGGAGACAAGACTTCTTCCCCCATTTTGTTATAGGGAGGGGGAGGGCTATGTCGCGGTCGAGTGGGGGGTCCTTGATATGGTGGGGGTATACGCCCCGCCCTCATGGGACCTCGCCCGATTCGAGCACCTCTTGGACCGGCTGGGGGACCTCATGATGAGGCGCCCCCAAAGGCCGGTCCTGGTGGCCGGGGACCTCAACGCCAAGTCGTCGTTGTGGGGGTCCTCGGCCAGGTGCCGCAGGGGCGAGGTCATGGAGGAGTGGGTCGCGTCTCGCGGCCTCTGTGTCATCAACGGAGGCCGTAGGAACACCTTCATCGGGCCGCAGGGGAGATCGGTGATAGATATCACCCTGGCGTCTCCCCAGGCGGCCAGACTAATACAGGATTTGAGGGTGGTAACCAGCGGGGAAAACCTCACGGACCATAGGTACATTATGTTTCGGCTGGTCGCCATCTCTGAGGAGGTGCTCCAGAGGCGCGGCCAGGGGAGCGCCCGACCGCGCAGATTGGCCCTCGCGAAATTCGACCTCGACAAATTGGTGGCCGCCTTATTAACGGCCACATGAGTAGAGCCGCGTCCCACACCGGGGACCCGGCCCGCCATTGAAGATGAGGTGGCCGGGATCCAGGACATGATGATGGCGGCGTGTCACGCCGCCATGGCCCGAGCACGACCACAGCCTCGCCGGTCCTTATACTGGTGGTCAGCCGAGATTGCCGAAATTCGGCGCTCCGCCGGCCAAGCCAGGAGAATCATGGGCCGGCGGGGGCGAGACGTCGAAGGCACGGTGGCCGCTGAGACGGCTTACCGTGAAAAGTGGGACGCCCTCAAGACGGCCATCGCTATAACCAAGGCCCGTGCCTGGGATAATCTGGTCTCCCCAATCAACAGAAACCCGTGCGGCCGCCCATATCACATCGTGATGATACGCTTGCGTTCTTGGGCGCGTCCGCCGACAATGTCCCTGGATCCTGATTTCCTCAATGAGGTAGTGGGGGTCCTCTTTCTATGGGAAGCTTGCATTCCCCCCTATGAGAGTCCCCCTACAGACGGGGAGGGATCTCGGTGGTAAAGATGAACAGAGTCGTCAGGAAGCTCGGCGCCAAGAAAAGGGCGCCGGGGTCTGATAATATCCTGGGCGGCGATCGCCGGAGGGCCTGGGGGGGGGGGAGATAGGAGGCACGTCGTAAGGCACGACTCCCTCCCCCTGTGACAAAAAGTTAGACCAGGCGCCTCCGAAAGGGGGGTAGAGTGGCCGGCCTGCATGGGCGGGTTTTTAGGCCGCTCACCCCCTTCCCAGAGAGTGGAGGCTCCTGACCAAGAGGGGTGGAGGGAGACACCTCCTCCCCGTAACCTTGGTCAGGACGGTAGGGGCAGGCCGGGTCCGGACGGAACCGGACCTGGCCAGCAGCGCCCCCGATGAGGACGGTACGAGTGGACAGGGAGACCACGTCCGCTCGTGGAGGATTAGGGAGAACTTCCCTCTCGGCCCGGGAAGGGGGCGGGGTTAAGGTTTTTCCCCGGCTGAGGGCAAGCGGTTCCCGGGACGCCTTCGCGACAGCCGGCAGAGGTTTTAGTGGGTAGGCCCCTTCCGGCGGTTAGTTCCGGGGGGGGGGAGTCTCACATTATTTCTGGGAAAGTCCCATATTTCCCGGGGGTGTGCGTAAAGCATTTTCTCTGCCTTAACAAAAAAAAAGGGGGACGAGCAATGATGGTAACATAGCTGGTCGAGCTTTTAGTAATATTGATATTTTTGCTGATTGCTTCGGACTCAATCGGCAATTAGTTTCAAATTTCAAAACAATTTTAATTGCTTTGTCCTGTCATCTTCCAATTAATAAACGACATTTTAAGAAATTATGTACGTCCACAGCTAAGCTTTATGTTAATTGTTATCCCTGATATCCTATGCCATCTACTATATATAAAATTTTGATTTATGGAGGTCAAATAATATATACAAGTATATATACTTTACCAGTTGGGACACTTGGGGAAAAGGCATCAGAAGCTCGAAATAAGGATTACAAGAATTTCAGACTAAATCATGTTAGAAAACATAATCGTCAAGCAAATTTGGAAGATGTTTTTCTTAGAGCGATGGACACCTCTGATGTAGTTATTTCATGTATCCATCTTGACAAACAAATTAAAAAACTAAACCATCTGCAATTTCCCCCTAATGTGGTTGAACTCTTTGAAATTTCTAATAAACCAGATACTAATGCTACTACAGATGATACCAATGAAAATAAAGACTACGTATATTTTGAATTTATATCCTTTTTGAATGAAACAGAATTATCTGACAAAGAATAATTAATAAGAGTCGTGATAATCAGGCTCCCCAAAAAGTGAGAAACAAAAGGACTCACTATAATCAAGCATCCCAAAAAATGAGAGGCAAGGGTGTTCACTACAATAAAGCACCCCAAAAAGTGAGAGGCAAGGGGGCTCACTACAATAAAGCATCCCAAAAAGTGAGAGGCAAAGGGACTCACTATAATCAAGTACCCAAAAAAATGAGAGGCAAGGGGATTCACTATAATAAAGCACCCCAAAGGAATTTGAAATCGTTACCTCCACGCGGTACACTCTGGTAACTACAATTTTGTAAGCTAATTACAGACGTAACATATTATAATTGGAATTTAATACAATAAAACATTCTCTGCATTTTCTGCATTTTGAAATATTTTAGCTATTATATATATATATATATATATATATATGTGTGTGTGTGTGTGTGTGTGTGTGTGTGTGTGTGTGTGTGTGTGTGTGTGTGTGTGTGTGCAGTTTCACTATCTATTTTTATATGAAAAGTATAAATATTAATATATTTCAAATTTTAAAATTTTGCAGAAACTTATATATACAGGGTGATTCAGAACAACCACTTAATATTGAAAGTACAAAATCTTGAGAAAAATCTAAGACACTCTTTTTCCTTTGACAAAATTTCGAAAAACACGTGATTACAAAGTTATTAACAAAAATATTTACCCTATTACGGACCGGGTACAGAAGGTAGGCAGAGGCGGCACAACACATCATGACACATATGTATCATGAACAATTATTGTAGATAAATGGCAGGCGTTATAATGCAATAATAAATTAATTTTTTTAAATATAACTACGACTATAACTATGAATTTTTGAATTAAGATATTATCCCAGATAGCATAGAGATAAATAGAAGTTCCTACAGAATTCATTTTAAAGAATAGATATAGAATTAGAAAAATAAATACCCGAAGAATTCTTGAAGAATTAACCACAGTAAGTTTGTCTTGAAATATTCCTTGGGACTTCATTATAGTGAATACTTCGCAACTTAATTCCTAGAACACTTTGAGAATTCATGAAGAATTAGGGCTAAGGCAGAGAACGAGACGTAAGCGTCGTAATCGTAGACGTAAAGTAAGGCAGAGAAAAACGTAAGCGTAAGGCTAATAGCCTTTCATGATTTACGTTTACGTTTTCCTCTGCTTTATTTTACGTCTACGACTATAACGCTTACCATGTCTCGTATGTCTCGTTCATCTGCCTTAGCCCTTACAAATGTTTTGTTTATAGCAATTACTTTTTGCGCCTATATTCAGTACATACCAGTGAGTGTATAATAACTAATTTACATATTTACATATAATTTGTTTAATTTATTGTTATTCGCAGTTATTTATATTTTATGAAATTAATTATATAGTTTTATATAATAGGGCAAAGAGAGGGAATTGGTGTTAAAATAACTTTTGATATATAAAATTTTCACCTGTATCAATAATAAATATAAAATGTAGTAAAAAAAATCCATTATTTTTGCATGAAATTGAAGGCTTTATTTAGCATAGTTAGAATGATCCGATTTAGGTCAAATATGCACTGTTTTGTTCGATAACTTGTTGCCATTTTGAAGGTAATTCCATTATGCCTCTCTCATAGAAACCCTTGTCCCTATTGGCAAAAAACTGGGACAGTCGATTTTCACAAGCTTCTCTTGAGGCGAATTTTTCACTAGCAAAATCATTCGGGAGCGGTGCACTTGGACACGATGCATTTGGACACAGCCAATCACAGCACCGTGTGACTAGAGATATTTGTAGGGTCCCTTGCGACTTGTGATTGGACTGTGTCCAATTGCCCCGTGTCCAACTGATATACATCCAAATCATTCGCCATAGACAGGAACAGGTGGTAATCACTTGGTGCCAGGTCCGGACTATAAGGTGGATGCATAAGAACCTCCCAACCAAGCTCCCGGAGCTTCTGGCGAGTCACTATCGATGTGTGTAGCCTGGCGTTGTCCTGATGGAACACAATTCCTCTCTTATTGGCCAAAGCTGGCCGCTTCTGGGCGATTGATTCCTTCAGACAGTCCAATTGTTGTCAGTACAGGTCCGAATTAAGAGTTTGGCCGTAGGGGAGCAGCTCATAGTGGATGATTCCCTGCCAATCCCACCAAACACACAGCAAAGCCTTCTTGATCGTCAATCCTGGCTTGGCCACCGTTTGCGCCGGCTCAGCGCGTTTCGACCTCGACCGTTTTTGCTTGACGTTGTCGTAAGTGACCCACTTTTCATCACCAGTCACCATCCGCTGCAGAAATGGGTCGATTTTTTTGCGATTCGCAGATGGAAATTCGGTCCATGAGGTTTTTTTGCGTTAACTCGTGTGGCACCTATACATCGAGCTTCTTTTTGTATCCAGCATTATTCAAGTGATTCCAAACGGTTTTTTGTGCAATGTTTAGCTCCTGGGCAATCGAAACAATGCTTACATGACGGTCGGACTCGATGATTTCCATTATTTTATCGACATTTTCGACAATTGGCCTTCCAGAGCGTGGTGCATCTTTGACATCAAAATTACCAGAACGGAATCGACGAAACCAAAATTGCGCGTGATTGGCTATTACAGTATCAGAACCATAAACACTGTTCACATTTTCAGCCGCCTGGCTTGCGTTTTCGCTTTTATCGAAGAAAAACTGTAAAATATGGCGTATTTTCTCTTTGCTGGTGTCCATTTTTGACGCGCGCTCAAACAATACTGAGTCAAACAATCACAAAACTGTCTGATAAGTTTTTTTTAGTACGAAATCTTATCTTTCTAACGCCATCTAGCGTAAATCGATCGCACTTATTCAATGCGAGATACACATTACTAAAGCCATCTATTGTAAAAATAATGGATATCTTTTTACTACACCTTATATATTTATGTGAAGTATATTTTATCCTTAAGTTTGTATTCATGTTTCTAAAATCCATATATAGTTTTAACAAACTCAATCGCATTATTTGAAAGCCATTTATTTTTGGATTTTGAATTACATATTTAAAAGTGCGCTTTATTTACATTTGAAGCTCAGTTAGAACAGTGTATATAACAGTATAACAGTTATAACAGTATAGTATCCACCGAAAAATTATTCGGTAATTGACGTCAAAATGACATCAAATAGACGTTAAAATCGTCAAACCGACGTCAATTTGATATCATTTTGACGTCAATCAACGAATCATTTTTCACTAGGTATATAGATGTCACAAACATGAAGTCTTAAATAGCTCAGTGAAAAGAGCGGTTGTCTGGCAAGCGAAAGACCCGAGTTCGATTCCAGCCGAGTCTTGATGTTTTTCATCTCATATGGCATTAAAAGTGAACATCTACAGATACACAGCAGCATCTCCGGCCAAAGTTTCTGATCTTTCTTTCGTGTGGATACAATAAAATTTATTAAATCCGAAGAAATCTTTTTGAGTTGAAGTAATTCTATATGAATACTCTAAGAAGTTTTGAGAAACTCCAATCATGGTGCGTGTAACTTCCTAAATCATTCTTATAGTATTCTTCCACGAATTCTTAAGGAAGTACAATTCAGGAAAGGAGAAAACTTTAGGAACACTTAAAGAATTCATCGTGCTATCTGGGATATTAGCAAACTCAAAAACCCCTGAGTAAGCATTTATAGAAGAATCCGGCGACGTATCTCACTTTTCGCCGCCATATTGAATTCGCTATTTTGAATTATGTAATTTTGATCACAAATTCGTAATTAGCGAACTCAAAAACCCCCGAGGACACATTTATAGAAGATCCGGCGACGTATCTCACTTTTCGCCGCCATATTAAATCCGCCATTTTGAATTTTATAATTTTGACCACAAATTCATAATCAGCGACCCTGAAAACCCCCCGGAAACTCCCGAGTCAAACTTTACAGTCCAATCATTTCATGTTTTGAATTTTGGCCACAATTTCGGGTCACCTGACCCACTGCAATAGTAAGGAAATGTTCAAAGTAAGTAAAATTTAACTTGAATTAAGTAACGTGTGAAACAATATAAAGTAAAAACTAAGAACATATATATTTTAAAAATTTAAGAAAAGTTTAGAAAAGAGAAAAAAGTATATAAATACAGGGTGTTCGGAAAGTACCGGGACGCCCGAATATCAGGAAAAATATAAATTTTACAAAAAAATGTTTCAGACAAAAGTTGTGGCGTTTAAAAAGATGTATTTACTGATCACATCAGTTTGACCTTGGGTTGCGTAGCGAAGGTCAGGTCAAGGTCACATTAATTTTTTTAAATGGAACACCCCATTTTTCATTGCATATTCTTATAGCACATCTCGAGAGCTTTCCAAAAC
>NW_022639717.1:314291-314379 GCF_010583005.1 Odontomachus brunneus
CTGTCGCGGATCCGACGGAAGAAGTTCCCGTCGGCGAGCGAACGAGCGCGCTGATCTCGCCTAGCGCTAGGCGCGGTGAGGTGTTAGG
>NW_022639717.1:314389-315258 GCF_010583005.1 Odontomachus brunneus
CTTTCTTTCGTGTGGATACAATAAAATTTATTAAATCCGAAGAAATCTTTTTGAGTTGAAGTAATTCTATATGAATACTCTAAGAAGTTTTGAGAAACTCCAATCATGGTGCGTGTAACTTCCTAAATCATTCTTATAGTATTCTTCCACGAATTCTTAAGGAAGTACAATTCAGGAAAGGAGAAAACTTTAGGAACACTTAAAGAATTCATCGTGCTATCTGGGATATTAGCAAACTCAAAAACCCCTGAGTAAGCATTTATAGAAGAATCCGGCGACGTATCTCACTTTTCGCCGCCATATTGAATTCGCTATTTTGAATTATGTAATTTTGATCACAAATTCGTAATTAGCGAACTCAAAAACCCCCGAGGACACATTTATAGAAGATCCGGCGACGTATCTCACTTTTCGCCGCCATATTAAATCCGCCATTTTGAATTTTATAATTTTGACCACAAATTCATAATCAGCGACCCTGAAAACCCCCCGGAAACTCCCGAGTCAAACTTTACAGTCCAATCATTTCATGTTTTGAATTTTGGCCACAATTTCGGGTCACCTGACCCACTGCAATAGTAAGGAAATGTTCAAAGTAAGTAAAATTTAACTTGAATTAAGTAACGTGTGAAACAATATAAAGTAAAAACTAAGAACATATATATTTTAAAAATTTAAGAAAAGTTTAGAAAAGAGAAAAAAGTATATAAATACAGGGTGTTCGGAAAGTACCGGGACGCCCGAATATCAGGAAAAATATAAATTTTACAAAAAAATGTTTCAGACAAAAGTTGTGGCGTTTAAAAAGATGTATTTACTGATCACATCAGTTTGACCTTGGGTTGCGTAGCGAAGGTCAGGTCAAGGTC
>NW_022639717.1:315268-315645 GCF_010583005.1 Odontomachus brunneus
CACAATCACTTCTTTATTTTTATTACACCAAAACAATATAATTGAGCGCAGGCGAGGATCGACGGTTCCAGCTGTACGACGGAGATCTTCTTGGTGCCGACGGCCGGGTCAGCCGAGCGCGAAGGAGATCTTGCTGAGCGCGTCGGAGGCGCTCCGCGGACGGATATCTTGAGCGCGAGCGACGGAAATCTTCCGCGTCCCAGACACCCGCGTTCGCGGTCGTCGGTCCAGCGCCCTTGCGTGAACGATGCACAAACAGCGATAAAAAAAAACAATGAAGTGCTCGATTGCTCGTCGGTGGTCAGCGGCCGTAGACGCTGTGGCGACGCTGACCAGGATACAGAACTGTTGAGCGCGGTTGCTTTTACGAGGCGACA
>NW_022639717.1:315655-315731 GCF_010583005.1 Odontomachus brunneus
TAGAAAAGAGAAAAAAGTATATAAATACAGGGTGTTCGGAAAGTACCGGGACGCCCGAATATCAGGAAAAATATAA
>NW_022639717.1:315741-318004 GCF_010583005.1 Odontomachus brunneus
AACTGTTGAGCGCGGTTGCTTTTACGAGGCGACAGTCGCGAGGAGTACAGCCTGACCGGCGATGAGAGAGCGAGGCGAGAGGCGGCCCGAGAGATTGAGAGAAATCTCTGGCGCTCGATAAGCCTCGCTAGAGAACCGAAAACGCGAAGCTGCACGCGTACAGATAAAACTGAATCGTTGCTGGTGATCCCGGATGGCCAGCTTCAAGTGCGAGCGAAAACGACGAACGGTCGCGATGAGCAGAGTAACGGCTGCTCCGGCGCTCTGAGAAAACAGCTGATCGAACTGGAAGAGCACACGCGACGTTCACTACGTTATGAGCGGGATTGCGTCCGATGACGGCGAGGTGAGCTTTTAACGAAAAAGCTCTTGACGACAGAGCGATCGCTTATTGGTTGCGATTGTCAAGCGGCTCGCTCGCTGCGAGAAAAATGCCTTATATGGACCGCTTGGCGACATCGGCGATCTAACGTAAGAGTAGACTCGCGCCTATGTTTTATTTGTTTGGCCGAATGGTTGTCTGGGCAACCGCGACAAGCGAGCGAACTGTAGCGTGAAAAAAGCGGCTTCACGCGGGGGATCGCTCGGTTGTCGCTAGGAGACTTGCTCGGCCGAAAGTTCTAGAACATTCGGCCGATTTTTCGAGACTGCCTTTGGCGATCTCGAACATATATATTTTAATAAATATTGTTATAATATTTATGATAAATATTTATGATTAATTGAAGCTAAGGTTATAAAAATATTTATGAAATATTTTGGTAAATATTTATAAAATATTCAAATAAATCTCATAAATATTTTGTAAATATTTTATAAATATTTTGTTGCCTGGGTATCTCATTATTTTTAACATTTTTAAAAATGCTTTTTCAAATGTCTTTTAAATATTCTTTTGGTGATTAGGAAATTAATTAATATTCAAAATATTCAAAATATTCATTTAATATTCAAAATTACAAACATTCTATTTTCGTTCTAAGAACGTCCAGTTTTAGTCCGGTGGGTCCTTAATTCGGATGTCTTTTGAACATCCATAAAAATAACAACGGATGTTTTAAATACATTTTTTAAACGTCATTGTGCTGTCTGGGCATATAATACGAAGCAGCATATGTACATAATACAAAGCACCTCTCACTCAAAGTAACAGTTGATGCAGTAGCTAAGGTGAACAACTCAAGAACCAGGAGTCTCACGTTCAAATTCTAGCCAATGGTAAGCAAATTTTCAAAGTACAATTTAGACTTGAATTAAGTGTAGCATATGAAACAATAAAAGAGAGAGAATGGAAAATTTAAGAATAATTCAGGAAAAGCGAAAAATACTTGTAACCGCGATTCGTTGCGGGTTTGAATCGCTCGTCGGATCGGATTCGTGATAAGTGGAATAATTGAAAAGAACAGTGTTTTTAAAAATAATAATGAATAATATATTTAAATATTAAGCTGACGATAATGACAATATATAGATCGAATAATACGTGTCGACGCCGTTAGTTTTGGTTGTTTGTATCGCCTGACAAAGGCTTGTTTAGAGGGTGTATATCAGTTGGACACGGGGCAATTGGACACAGTCCAATCACAAGTCGCTGTTCCAAGGGACCCTACAAATGTCTTTAATCACACGGTGCTGTGATTGGCTGTGTCAAAATGCACCGTGTCCAAGTGCACCGCTCCCTGTTTAGACGCCGATTTGCGTGATGTGACGCGCGGTGCGCGAGACGCGGATGACGTCAGTGGCGCGTATTCGCGAGTTTATTCTGTTGATATTTCTTTCGGCGTCTTATCTCTTAAGCGCGGTTGACACTTCTTCCGCGATTTTATCGGCGTTTCGGAATCATATAATGTCCGCGGTCGCTGAGATTGCAGCGTGGCTGCACGCGGGATATTGCCTTAGCGGCGTTCCCCTTCGATCTCTTGTCGCGTGGACTTGAGTCGTTCGGCGTATGTGATGCGTCCGTCGGTCCTGATACACGGGACCTTAGCTTTCGGAGTTTTCCTTTATGATTGCACGAGCTTGGCTCATGCGGCCGTGATTTCGGATGCGGTCAACGGTGCCGCGGCCTTATCAGTGTCGGTCTCACGAATCCGTGAGCCGACGGCGGAGTGATTCCAGTCGTCAATCGACGAACAGTAATCTGCCAGGAGCGGAGTAGAGTCGAAGGTCGATGACACGTATCCGTGTAACGACGGCGGAGTGACTACAGTCGCCAATCGACGAACAGTAATCTGCCAGGAGCGGAGTAGAGTCGAATGTCGAT
>NW_022639717.1:320137-320361 GCF_010583005.1 Odontomachus brunneus
ACGACGGCGGAGTGACTACAGTCGCCAATCGACGAACAGTAATCTGCCAGGAGCGGAATAGACTTGGTCTCTCTTAGAGCGGATGATCGGAATCGGATTCTCCTTCGAGAGCGGTAGATCGGTTCTGATTCTCTTTCGAGAGCGGACGATCGAAATCCCTTAGATTACGATTACGCGGCGTTTTATATTCCTCGAATCTCGCTTGATTCGCTATTTACCGCGGT
>NW_022639717.1:320537-321104 GCF_010583005.1 Odontomachus brunneus
CCCCCCCCGTTTCGCAAGTGGTCAACCCGACTACGTACGGATTTTATCCTACCTTCGGGGTGGAATTTGACCACCCACAATATCCCGTTGTCGTATCTAAGATATGCCCGCGAGATGTGTGCGGAGTTGTACGGGACTTCTAATACTAATTCCTCCGTTAGCGCAACGCGAACCGGTGCTCTGTCGCCCTCCTTCCTGTCACATTGGATAACTCTTGGTGGTGTTACCTTGATGTTATATTTTACGGTCGGTTTCTCTGTTCTGTTAGTTGGTTGTTCGTCTTCTCCCTTCTTTACTTGTAGCATCCTTTTGGTGTCCGTGTTGCTTTGTAATTCCGGGAATTTTCGTATTATCCCCTGGTGGGTCCTGGTGCGATTGATTCCTCCTTGTACCGGTCTCACTTTTCTTTCTCTTTGCATCGAGTGCGTTGGCGTTGGTAGTCCCATTAACGCACATCGCTTTCTCTCCGTTGCCAATGATGACGGGTGTGCCTTGCGGCACGGTATAGCAGGTGTTATTGCATATTTCTTTCCCATGTCCTTTGGTGGCCGTTTCCCTGATGGTATG
>NW_022639717.1:321114-321254 GCF_010583005.1 Odontomachus brunneus
ATTATCGGGGTCCCTTTCTGTTTTCAAGTCCTGAATATGTACTTGTTTATACCATTTTTTCTTATCGTCCTGTAAGTCTACAATTACGGGGGATATGATTCTTTTTATCGTCATCGGACCTAAAAACTTAGGCGCAAGTT
>NW_022639717.1:321264-321458 GCF_010583005.1 Odontomachus brunneus
TAGGCCTTGGCCTCGTTCGATGTAAATAACAATTTTTCTATTGTTTCCTCTATCTCAGTTTCCATCATGTTAACTGTGGAGTTAGTAACTGAATCGTTCTCGCGCTTTTGGTCTCTTGTTTATATCGATTTCGTTTCCTTGTTTTTGCCTTTTTTTTCTGTTGTCTTTTTGCGAGGCTTATTGCTTCTCTATGC
>NW_022639717.1:321541-321898 GCF_010583005.1 Odontomachus brunneus
GCGCTTTTGGTCTCTTGTTTATATCGATTTCGTTTCCTTGTTTTTGCCTTTTTTTTCTGTTGTCTTTTTGCGAGGCTTATTGCTTCTCTATGCTGTTTACTTTTCGGACCTTTTTTATATTTCCGGACTTGTAAAAGTTCACGCGCCATATTTCGCCTTCCATATACAGGGTGAATATTATATACCGGAACACCTAAATATCTCGAAAACAAAGCGTTGTATAAAAAAATGTTAAATACAAAAGTTGTAGGGTTTAAAAAGATCTATTTTATGATATTAGCAGTTTGACCTTGAGTTGCGTCATAAAGATCAGGTCAAGGTCACAATGATGTTTTTAAATGGATACCCCCATTTTTT
>NW_022639717.1:324997-327871 GCF_010583005.1 Odontomachus brunneus
ATAAAATAGATCTTTTTAAACCCTACAACTTTTGTATTTAACATTTTTTTATACAACGCTTTGTTTTCGAGATATTCAGGTGTTCCGGTATATAATATTCACCCTGTATCTGTGGTATACTAATGATGATGCTGATGCATAGGGCGATAGTTTGAAGCTTCTGCTCTTGGAGATGTACACTCTCTTCCTTATTGATTTCTCCACGTCTGGTGTTGGCGGAATCTCGACGATGTCTTTGGTTGGATTTCCTAGTTTGGAGGTATTGCTATTTTCATACGTGATTGCCTTCCCCATATATTTGATCGTGTCCGGATTTCTAGTAGGTGTTGTTTCGTCTCTTCCCGGTGGCTCCCAATTTTCGAGCCAGTCTAATATTTGTCTTCCTACCGGTTTTGCCATTTCGGTTTTCTTGCTGCTGATGTAGCTGCTCCGATAGATTTTACTCTATTGATTCTTCCGCTTTGATATCTTCCCTTTTATTTCTGGCTTTCGCTTACCCCTTCCTTTTCCGGTACCACATTATCGGGGTCCCTTTCTGTTTTCAAGTCCTGAATATGTACTTGTTTATACCATTTTTTCTTATCGTCCTGTAAGTCTACAATTACGGGGGATATGATTCTTTTTATCGTCATCGGACCTAGAAACTTAGGCGCAAGTTTTGCATTTATTGCTTTTTCCTTGCTTGAGAGCGCATGGTTCCGTTTCCACACCACGTCGCCTATTTTTGGTTTCCAGTTCCTTTTACGTAGGTTGTAGTATTTCCCTTGCTTCTGGAATGCTCTGGCTAAGTTTATCCGTACTAGCTCGTACGCTGCATCAAGTCGTTTTCCTATTTCGCTTGGTACTTGTGACTCTCTATGCTCCCTTTCACGAAAATGCGGTCCAGACAGCTCTCTGCCTGTATTGAGATACGCGGGTGAAAACCCGGTGGTATCTTGCTTCACCGTGTTGAACGAAAATTTTATTTCTTGTAAATTAGCGTCCCACTGACGGTGATTTTCTCCCACATATTGTGCGATCATGGTCTTCACCGTGCGGTTTGCCCTCTCCACGGGGTTACATTGCGGTGTCCAAACCGGTGTAAGCCGCTGTGTGATTCCCAATTCCTGTACTAATTTTCTCATGCTGCCGGATTTAAACTGTGTACCGTTGTCCGAGACTAGTATCTTCGGGACTCCATGACGGTACACTATTTCTTCTAATATCGCTTGTGCAACTGCTGTTGCTGTAGTTTTCCTCAGAGGTTTGACCTCTAGCCACTTTGTAAATCGGTCTTGCATCGTTAATACCCATGTGTGTCCCTTACTTGATCGCGGTAGTGGTCCAATTAGGTCCATCGAGACTTGTTCCCAAGGATGCTGCACATTTGTCGCATGCATTATCCCTGCCGGTTGACGTTGTGCTGCCTTATGTGCCTTGCAATTTCCACACTTTCTCACATACTTATTTATTTCCTTCAGCATCCCCGGCCAATAGTATAATTTTGCGATGCGACATATTGTCTTTGCGATGCCCAAATGCCCTGCTGTTGGGTCATCTTGATACGACCTTTATTTCGGCTCTATGCTCGTGAGGAATGCATTCCTTCCATTGCTCACTATCCAGTATTTCCTTGAAATCGAGACTATGTAGGATGTGGCGATATAACTTGCCGTTCCTAATTACATAGTCTGGCGACCTCTGCGGTTGTTTCCTTGTTTCATTATATACGCGACGATACCATGGGCACTGTATTTCCTTGTTTATACTTGCAATTTCTGGTTGTCTAGAGAGTGCATCGGCTACTTTATTCGAGCTACCTTTTCTGTATTTGATCTCAAAGGTATATTGCTGGAGCTCAAATTTCTATCTCCCCACGCGTTCTGTCGGTGATTCTAATTTCTGCAGCTATTTTAGCGATTGATGATCTGTCACGACGGTGAATTCGTATCCCTCTAGATAACATCGCATTTTCCGTATTCCCCATAATACCGCGAGACATTCCAGCTCCGTCGCGCTATAGTTTTTCTCACTGTTGTTTAGTGAGCGGCTAGCGTATGCTATGACTCTTTCTCCATTCGCGAAATTTTGCGTTAGGACTGCTCCGATCCCATGCTTGCTCGCGTCTGTCTGCAGTGTGAACTTTAAATCAAAGTTTGGACAGGCGACGATTGGTGCAGAAACGAGTGTTTCCTTTAACTGCCGAAATGCGTTTTCCTCTTCCTGTCCCCAGTGCCATTTGACATTCTTCTTTGTTAGATTTGTTAGTAGAGCAGCTATTTTTGAGAAACCTTCGATGAATCTCCTGTACCAAGAGGCCATCCCTAAAAACTGTCGGATATGTTTAACTTTTGATGGCGTTGGCCATTTGCTTACTGCATCCGTTTTTTCTGGATCTGTTCTGATTCCGGCTTTATCTACTATATGCTCCAGGTATTTCAGGCTTGGACGACAAAAGTGACACTTCTCGGCGTTTAATCGTAGTTTTGCCTTCCTAAGCCGTGTAAAAACTTCTTTCAGCACAATTAAATGTTGCTCAACAGTTTTCGTTGCTATTATAATATCATCAAGATATACTTGCACATTTTCTTCTAGCTCCGGTCCTATAACGGTGTCTAGAAGTCTTTGAAATGTTGCTGGTGCCGAATGCAATCCAAATGGCATTACTCTGAATTGCTTAAGCCCTCGGCCAGACACTGTAAAGGCGGTAATTGGTCGGCTATCGGTTGTTAATGGCACTTGCCAATACCCGCTTTTTAGATCAAGCGTTGTTAAGTATGTTACTCCTCGAAGTTTGTTCAACGTTGCTGTTATCTGCGGTAGAGGATATGCATCCCGTTCTGTTACTTCATTGACCTTCCTAAAGTCTACACAGAATCGGTGCTTACCATCTTT
>NW_022639717.1:327881-328070 GCF_010583005.1 Odontomachus brunneus
AATAGCTTCGAAATTAGAATATAGTTCCACATTATTATCACCTATACCACTGGTTTTCATTTCACACACGAAACCCGGATCACACCGGCTAAGACTATCCCGCACGTAACGCAAGGCCGTTACAAGCTTTCTATAATTTCTTCCTTCTCCATCTCCTGTACCTCTTGGTCTATTAGAGCCTGCATCGCC
>NW_022639717.1:328080-328264 GCF_010583005.1 Odontomachus brunneus
ACTCCGTGAGCTTGTGACGATTCGGGAATCGTCACGACGGCCGAAACAATAGCTGTAATACTAACAAGAAAACGCCGAACAACCGCCCGCGGAATAACCGCAAGGTCAACAAACAGTCGAACTGTTTGTTATAACTTAGTATAAAAGCCGACAGAAAATTGATATCGGGAGAGATTGATCGGCT
>NW_022639717.1:328274-330681 GCF_010583005.1 Odontomachus brunneus
AAAGACCAGGATAGATAAACAGATTAAAGCCGATGAGGCAACGAACTCCGAACGACGAACAATAGTGTATCAGGAAACAATTCCGACCGCGTCCCGCCTGACGCTCGCGCGCCTCGCGCTCGCAGCTGATCGCGAGACGACAACAACGGCTCCCGACGAGAGCAAAACCGCGACCACGCGCCAACGGCGTAACGTCGCCTGTAAATAATTGTAAATAGCTTCGAAATTAGAATATAGTTCCACATTATTATCACCTATACCACTGGTTTTCATTTCACACACGAAACCCGGATCACACCGGCTAAGACTATCCCGCACGTAACGCAAGGCCGTTACAAGCTTTCTATAATTTCTTCCTTCTCCATCTCCTGTACCTCTTGGTCTATTAGAGCCTGCATCGCCGGATTCCTAGGTCGGTACCGTTGTTTAATAGGTTCCGTAGCTGGTCTAATTTTTATTCTGTGTCGCACCATATCTGTTGGTCCCTTAATATTTTCGAATTTCCTAAATTCTATCTCCAAGAATTTCTTTAGGCGTGTATCTTCCTTTTTGGTGCGCGGCTGCATTTCCTCCGAAATGATGCACGTTCTTTTGTCTCTTCCCAATTGTTCCTTATTTTCTAGTGGCGGGATAGCAAAGGCCAGTTTTGCCCATAGATCAACTCCAATTAATACGGCGATTTCCAATGTAGGTAATACATGAAAGCGATGCTCGTACCGTTTACCATTGATTATTATTAGTATGTTCATGCTTCCTGTCAATTGCGTACTTCCCCCGTCCGCTAGGCGAACCGTTTGCGACCCTGTTTGTCCTGCCTGGTGATCGTTTTTTATTTTTTCTGCGGTTTCCTGATTAATGCAGAATATCTCCGATCCTGTGTCGAGAAGTGCTTCGAGCCACTCTCCATATATCTTGACTCTCATTTGCGGTCGCGGTATATATCTAATTTTTGGCTTCCTTAGGACCGAGGATTGCCTTCCTCCCCGGTCCGTGTATCGTTTCCCGATCTCGGGTGGCAGTTCCTTGTCAACACCCTGTCCTTTCCACATTGAGAGCAAAACTTCCTTTGTTCGTTTCGACACATCAGCCTCGTGTGTCCCCTCTGCTTGCACCGCCAGTAACATTCTGATGCTTTGTATAATGCTGCAGCCATTGGTGCTCGTGGTACTGACCTTGCGTCTTTACGTAGTTCCGCTCGTTGACACTCAATATCCTCAATTTCTGTAGCTATCATCTCGAGTTCTTTCAGTGTCTGTATGTTCTCCCTCCGAATATGTATTTTCAGCTCTGGCGACATATTCTCATAAATTTGCTCCAACTGCTCGCGCCGCGAGAATCCTCCCGCTCGTCTCATTAATGTAGAGACATCAGTAGCATACTGCCGGAACAATTCGTTCGTTCCTTGTCGCCTTCGTTGGATTTCTCGCTTCATTTGAAACCGGTAGCGGTATGGAAAGAAATGTTCTTTAAATGCATTTAAAAACTCATTCCATTCCTTCCAATAGTATCTATTATTTCGGTACCAATGTAGTATACTGCCTCTCAATAATTCCGGCAGGCCCTGCAGCATTTGGTCGTCGGTGTACCCATAACTGCTCTGTAACTCTTCTATTCTTTCCAGAAATGAAACGGGATCCTTCCCGTCGAACTGGCAACCCCACTTTCTTATTTGGTTCATTGTTTTCGCGATCATATCCTGATCAATACTCTGCATCGTTTCTGATGCATGACTTGCTCCTTCTTCCTCATTTCCGTTACTGAAGACTTGCGGATTGTCCGACACGAATTTACTTAGTTTTCCCCTTAATTCATCTAGGGTTCCCTCTGTGGGCAACCCTAATTCAGCCATTTTCTTTATTAATTCGTTTTTCGACAGCGTATATATCCACTGTTTTATTTTCTAATTCTCGCTTAACTTCCTATATCTTTTACTAGATTGTTCGGGCGCCAATTTGTAACCGCGATTCGTTGCGGGTTCGAATCGCTCGTCGGATCGGGTTCGTGATAAGTGGAATAATTGAAAAGAACAGTGTTTTTAAAAATAATAATAAATAATATATTTAAATATTAAGCTGACGATAATGACAATATATAGATCGAACAATATGTGTCGACGCCGTTGGTTTTGGTTGTTTGTATCGCCTGACAAAGGCTTGTTTAGACGCCGGTTTGCGTGATGTGACGCGCGGTGCGCGAGACGCGGACGACGTCAGTGTCGCGTATTCGCGAGTTTATTCTGTTGACGTTTCTTTTGGCGTCTTGTCTCTTAAGCGCGGTTGACACTTCTTCCAGCGATTTTAACGGCGTTTCGGAATCGTATAATGTCGCGGTCGTTGAGATTGCAGCGTAGCTGCACGCGGGATATTGCCTTAGCGGCGCTCCCTTCGATCTCCTATCGCGGAGATTT
>NW_022639717.1:332711-334161 GCF_010583005.1 Odontomachus brunneus
AGTGTCGGCCTCACGAATCCGTGAGCCGACGGCGGAGTGATTACAGTCGCCAAGCGACGAACAGTAATCTGCCAGGAGCGGAGTAAAGTCGAATGTCGATGACACGTATCCGTGTAACGACGGCGGAGTGATTACAGTCGCCAATCGACGAACAGTAATCTGCCAGGAGCGGAGTAGAATTGGTCTCTTTTAGAGCGGATGATCGGAATTGGATTCTCCGTCGGGAGCGGTAGATCGGTTCTGCTTCTCTTTCGAGAGTGGACGATCGAATCTCTCGATTACGATTACGCAGCTTTTTATATCTTTCGAATCTCGCTTGATTCGCTATTTACCGCGCTATTGTTCGGCGGTCGCGCTGTTTACTATTTTGGAGGACGCGCTGTCCTCTTGCGCTTTTAATTCGCGATGTTCTGCGTTCCTTTGTTTTCATAACGTAACGACATGCATCGTTACATACTAAAATAAATCTTGTAAATGCTTTATAAAAATTTTGGTGCTGTCTGAGTAGGACCTACAGCCGCGTTCTAGAATTTTATAAGAATAGGACTTGTAGCCGTTTTAAAGGGTCCCAACAAGTCCTCCTTCAAGTCTAAAACTTGGTAGAACCTTTGTAGAAATATCATACTAAGAATCATTGACAATTACTTATTATCCAGTATTTTTAATACTGAAAATAAGTAATTATCAATGATTCTTAGTATGATATTTCTATAAGGGAAATGGAAATAAATTTGTGGCATTAAAGGAGCATAATATCGATACCTGAAGACATCCTTCATTAATCGTATAAGTCTTATATTTTTACAGTATTTGCAGGCTCAAAATAGAATTAAAATTTCGACTCGGGAAAAGCGCATTTCTACGTCTTGCTTAGTATTAATCGTATTAACGACTTGGTATTAATCGTATTATTCACCAAAAATTCTAATTGGACAAGTGGTGGTGAAGTTAGTGCTTTTTGAATCATCGATGTCATTTGTGTTTGTCGAGAAATAAACAAAAAATCTAAGCGGCAGGAAAAGATTGTCGACGATGTCGAAATATACGCGTGACTAACCCTTATAGAAATATCATACTAAGAAATTCTGAAAAATTATTAGTGATTAAATAATACCAGTAATTCAGTAATTTTTTGGCCAGTACTTAATTTCTGGTGAATACTGATAATAAAATCACTGTTAAATATTGATAGTAATCAAATACTGAGAATTATTATGAGAAGGTAAAAAATGAGAAAATCATAATGTTTACAAAAGTATACTTATATTCCTACTTTTCTCATGTCTCATAAACTACTTATAGATGTCGAAGATTGTCAACACATTCCAAATTTTCATGAATCCTCCTGCGATAATTTCGATTCCAAGCAGTATACCACTACTGGTCACCCATCATCCATGTCCTGACCGCATTAAACTGTTGCTTAACCTGACGATCGAGCGCGCACGCG
>NW_022639717.1:334585-335596 GCF_010583005.1 Odontomachus brunneus
CTAAAGTAATATTGCAAATTAATGTCACTGCAAAGTCTCTGCAACATTGCACTGCAATATGCAATCTTGCAACGTTTTAGCAATGTTGCTGCAAGCTTCTGTGCTGTATGGGCATTGCTGAAATTCGAGCCTGAGACCTCTCCCAGGTAACAGACTTACGTCAAAATGACATCCAAATCTAAGTAAGTACAGGATAAAAAATAACCAAGGAATGATCAAAAATATCGTGAGAATATCGTCAAAATGATAGTCTAATGTCACAGATCGATGACGACACTTTAGACGACTTAATGACGTTTTATGACGTCTCTAAACGTCAATAATACGTTTTTAAAACGTTATACAGAAACGTCATTAAGATGTCACAAAAAAGACGTTTTAAAGACGTCGTTATTTAGTCACTTGACATCATTCGACCAGTTATGACCAGTTTTTTACGTCATTTTGACGTGAGTCTGTTACTTTGGCTGATTTTTGTGTCGTTTACCTTACCTACTGTGTCACTGTCACTTACAAGGAAACGGTCGGGGGCGTCCCTCACCGAATTTGATGAGCATTGGATATGTTGTAGGACATCAAAAAACATTAGACACGTATTTTTTTTTATGTGCTTATCTCGAGGTTTAGGGGTTGAAACCACCCCTTGAAAAAAAGCGGACTTTTTCATTTTTATTTAATATTTCCTAAAATATGAGGTATATGAAAAAATATTTCAGACAAAAGTTTTACAGTATCTTATGCCCTTTCCATCGGTCTATTCAAATTTTTTAAAATGCAATATTTCACCCCCCCCCTCCCTCTCCCCTTCGTCACCTTTGCAAATTTTTAAGTTTTTGTAAGGACAAAAATTAAAAAGCATTTCATGCCAAATCCATCGATATATAATAATAGTATGGTTCCTCGATTCAATTCTTGGCAAAACTACATGACTGATAACTTCGCGTTATAGGCACCGCGTTGTGCGAGTAGGTAAGTACTGTACGTTGCGTTGGATTACTTCTCTTCACTTGC
>NW_022639717.1:341280-341808 GCF_010583005.1 Odontomachus brunneus
TCAGTTCGGCCACTTCACCTCGGTCGCAACGGCGACTGTTCGCCGATCTCCCAACCAAGATGATGGAAGACCGTAGACAAACTTTCCCTAACCGGAGCGTTATCCCACGACTGAATAATTGGTCACCCTAAACAGGGCGGTTTGTTTTGTGTACGCTTCCAATTGCGCTCACTCTCTTCTCTGACCATTCCGGCAAGGGCACTCCCACCCGTCCTCATTCTTCACAATCCTCCTTCCAATTAGATTCCTTCCGAGGTGAAGTGGCCGAGCTGAGGGTTTTGGAAAGGGCTCGGGGCCAGCGTTCACATGACCTTACCGAATACTGGGTGTCCCATTAAAAAAAAAATCATCTTGACCTCCACGTGATCTCCACGGTACCCGTCAAGGTCAAACAAGGGTGACCAGTTGATAGATTGGTTGAAACCCTACAACTTTTGTATTTAACATTTTCCTCTAACTCCTATAGTTTCCGAGAAAATCGGCCGTGTCCAGACTTTTCGGACACCCTGTATACTGTGGCCCTGTACT
>NW_022639717.1:341818-341898 GCF_010583005.1 Odontomachus brunneus
AAAAAAAAAATCATCTTGACCTCCACGTGATCTCCACGGTACCCGTCAAGGTCAAACAAGGGTGACCAGTTGATAGATTG
>NW_022639717.1:341908-342101 GCF_010583005.1 Odontomachus brunneus
GTTTTTTGATGCTCTACAACATATCCAATGCTCATCAAATTCGGTGAGGAACGCCCCAGACCGTTTCCTTGTTAGATTGAGAGATGCTTTATATTGTGCACATATGGTATATCCATATACGAAAGCATATGATTTATTTAAAAGAAGAGAATAGATTCTTTTAAAATATATATTTTAAAAAGTATGTAGAAAG
>NW_022639717.1:342354-342670 GCF_010583005.1 Odontomachus brunneus
TTACAAATGTAAAAAAATATTTCTTTATATTTATTATATATTTTTTAAAATTTAACAAATATTTTTTTAAGTTAAGAAATTATATGGAACAAAATATATTTCTTTCATTTAAAGAATTTTTTTCTAATGTACATTACCAATTAAATTTCGATTTTCTTATTTCTTTATTAATTTAATAATTATAAATAATTATATTTATTTTTTTCATGTGCAATATTTATAGAAATATTTACAAAATATTAATTTGTAAATATTACAATAAATATTATAGAAAATATTTAGATATTTAGATATTTCTATATTTTAATAATATTTT
>NW_022639717.1:342798-354193 GCF_010583005.1 Odontomachus brunneus
TATATATATATATATATATATATATATATATATATATATATATATATAGCACATAACTTAAATATTTTTTTAGTCATGTATTCGTTAGTAAAATTTGGTAATTAAGAGCACCTCATAATTCTTTCGAAAAGAGTGAAAAACATTCAGGGGACCCTTATAGAAATATCATATTAAGAATCATTGATAATTACTTATTACAGCATTACAATATTTTTAATATTGAAAATAAGTAATTATCAATGATTCTTAGTATGATATTTCTATAAAGGGAACGATTATCTTATTAAAGTAAGAGGATCTTATCAGGGTTTTTTATTAAATACTGATGGTAAGTTAAATTTAGTAATGCCTAAATATAATTTATTAAATAAGTTTATAGAAGTCTATTCTAGAAATTTATATGATTTATAGACAGCGCACGCGCGCGCGCACGCGTTTGTGTGTGTGTGTGTGTGTGTGTGTGTGGCGTGCGTGCGTGCGTGCGTGCGTGCGCGTATATATGCGCAGTAAGCAATCTGCGCGCAGACTGACGTCAGACTGTCGACAGGATCTGTCGAATCCGAGCAGGATCTGTCGACAGATCCATAGACATCTGCGTCCCCAATCTGCCGCCAGACTGTTGACAGGGTCTGCGAACAGACTCTGACGACAGACTGGCGGCAGATTGCGCGCAGAGCCTGTCGACAGACTATGACGGCAGATTGGCTGCAGATTGCGCGCAGATCCTGTCGTTTCGTAGGTTCTTCAATTAAATTTTCTCATAATTTTTCATAATTACTCATAGAATAAGTGCTTTCTCATAAATACTCATAAAATACTATGACAAAAAAAATTTTTCTACATTATTTTTTCATAATTTTTAATATTTTCTCTAGTGAGATTCGAACTTGAACTGAAGACATCTTTTGGATAATCGTCCGTCGCCTTAGACACTACGCCAATTCCTCACTTGATAAAAAGCGCTTTGTATTGTCCATTTAAAGTTTAAGGAAGAAAAATATTATAGTTTGTTCGCCTTTTAAGCCGCAAAATATAGACGAAACCGTTTAGCGTATAAATAATGTAAGAGAGACTGGTACGATAATTCGAAATTAATTTTCTACCAAGGAATGTATAGAAAATTACTGCAATAAAACAGCAGATAATGACATTTTTCTATCATGTTAATAAAATACTGTACTTTTACATGTGCGAATTAATTTGGTCGATCGTCCCGTTCAGATTGTATTAAGTTTTATCAAAATCGAAGCATGATATATTTTTAAATAAACCATCAAAAAAATTCTGTAAAAGTTATTTACATAGCGAGACTAATATTTTATTCGGTGCTGCTGCCTTCAATACTTATTGCATGACGGTTAAATCGGATTTAATGACATAACAACATTTAAAAAAATAATAAGATGAGAAATTGTATGAAAAATTATGAGAACAATTTTTACCAGGAATGACATGTGTACGCCTTTAAATGGCCATTTAACCGTTGTACTATTCTATACTTGTACTCGTTATTTCTCTATTATTGTTGTTTTTTTATAAAAAATGTGTAATACAATTTTAAAATATAAACATTGTTTTTTATTGTGTATATGTGTACAATTATTGCACAATATAATTATCTTGACTCCTCTGCAACAGTTTTACATGGTGTGTATGTGAAACTACCCCATTTAATAACGTACATATGGCCCTTGATAGAATTAAATAGCCTATCTAGGAAACAGAATCTGCGCGCAATCTGCCGGCAGTCTGTCGTCAGAGTCTGTCGACAAGCTCTGCGCGCAGTCTGTCACCAATCTGTCGTCAGAGACTGCTAAAACAGTTTCTGTGTGCAGTCTGTTGCCATTCTGTCAACAGATACTGTTGACAGACTCTGCGTAAAATCTGCTCGCACAGGTTTGGCCTTCTGGGAAGTGTCTCTCAGCAGAAATTCTTACAATAGTTGCAAAACTGCTAACAGCGCAATGGAAAGCTGCTTCATCCCTTATAGAAATATCATACTAAAAATCATTGATAATTACTTATTAACCAATATTTTTAATACTGCAAATAAGTAATTATCAATGATTCTTGATATTTCTATATCATACTAAAGGATCTACTCAATGCAACCATTACCCAGATAGCCAAACCTGTGCGAGCAGATTTTACGCAGAGTCTGTCAACAGTGTCTGTTGACAGAATGGCAACAGACTGCACACAGAAACTGTTTTAGCAGTTTCTGACGACAGATTGGTGACAGACTGCGCGCAGAGCTTGTCGACAGACTCTGACGACAGACTGCCGGCAGATTGCGCGCAGATTCTGTTTCCTAGATAGGCTATTTAATTCTATCAAGGGCCATATGTACGTTATTAAATGGGGTAGTTTCACATACACACCATGTAAAACTGTTGCAGAGGAGTCAAGATAATTATATTGTGCAATAATTGTACACATATACACAATAAAAAACAATGTTTATATTTTAAAATTATATTACACATTTTTTATAAAAAAGCAACAATAATAGAGAAATAACGAGTACAAATATAGAATAGTACAACGGTTAAATGGCCATTTAAAGGCGTATACAGGGTGTCCGAAAAGTCTGGACACGGCCGATTTTCTCGGAAACTATAGGAGTTAGAGGAAAATGTTAAATACAAAAGTTGTAGGATTTCAACCAATCTATCAACTGGTCACCCTTGTTTGACCTTGACGAGTACCGTGGAGGTCACGTGAAGGTCAAGATGATTTTTTTAAATGGGACACCCGGTATTTGGTAAGGTCATGTGAAAGATGGTCCCGAGCCCTTTCCAAAACCCTGGGCATGAGCCCTTCCAACCCCCTGGCGGTGACTTTGAGGCGAGTATTAGTGTTTGCATGGCAAAAATTCGGACACGGCCGATTATTTCGCAAACGGTGGGTATGATAGAAAAATGTTTCGGATAAAAGTTGTAAGACTCCGTAAGACCTATCGAATTAGCTACGCTGATTTACCTTGATGGGTACCGTGGAGGTCACGAGGAAGTCAAGATGATTTTTTTAAATGGGACACTCAGTATTCGGTAAGGTCATGTGAACGCTGGCCCCGAGCCCTTTCCAAAGCCTTCAGTTCGGCCACTTCACCTCGGTCGCAACGGCGACTGTTCGCCGATCTCCCAACCAAGATGATGGAAGACCGTAGACAAACTTTCCCTAACCGGAGCGTTATCCCACGACTGAATAATTGGTCACCCTAAACAGGGCGGTTTGTTTTGTGTACGCTTCCAATTGCGCTCACTCTCTTCTCTGACCATTCCGGCAAGGGCACTCCCACCCGTCCTCATTCTTCACAATCCTCCTTCCAATTAGATTCCTTCCGAGGTGAAGTGGCCGAGCTGAGGGTTTTGGAAAGGGCTCGGGGCCAGCGTTCACATGACCTTACCGAATACTGGGTGTCCCATTAAAAAAAAAATCATCTTGACCTCCACGTGATCTCCACGGTACCCGTCAAGGTCAAACAAGGGTGACCAGTTGATAGATTGGTTGAAACCCTACAACTTTTGTATTTAACATTTTCCTCTAACTCCTATAGTTTCCGAGAAAATCGGCCGTGTCCAGACTTTTCGGATACCCTGTATATATCATCCCTAGTAAAAATTGTTCTCATAATTTTTCATACAATTTCTCATCTTATTATTTTTTTTAATGTTGTTGTGTCATTAAATCTGAACGATTTAACCGTTCAACGATTTATACGTTGAACATTTTAAATATTAAGGTGTACATAAAAAGCAGGTTCTTTAAATTTTATTTCAAAATAATTCATTTTTATAAAAAATGTATTTCTATCTCTTTGTCTCTTTCTCTCTCTCCCTCTCTTATTATTATTTATTTTTTATTTATTTATTTATTATTTTATTATTTTATTTTTATTTTTTGCATTTACGTTATCGTATTTAATTTTATTATATTTTATTATTTATTTTTTATTATTTCTTATTTATTTATTATTTTATTATTTATATTCTGACGTCTATACAATCTATTTAATTTAATAAATTACGAGTCGGTAAATCAGTAATCGTAATATACAGTATGGTCCACGTATTTGATACGTTATTGAAAATAAGTACTGAAGACAGCAGCACCGAATAAAATATTAGTCCCGCTATGTAAATAACTTTTACAAAATTTTTTTGATGGTTTATTTGTAAAAATATATCATGCTTCGATTTTGATAAAACTTAATACAATCTGAACGAGACAATCGACCAAATTAATTCGCATATGCAAAAGTACAGTATTTTATTACCATGATGGAAAAATATCATTATCTGCTATTTTACTGCAGTAATTTTCTATACAGTCCTGGTAGAAAATTAATTTAGAATTATCGTGCCGGTCTCTCTTACATTATTTATATGCTAAACGTCGATATTTTGCGATTTAAAAGGCAAACAAACTATAAGATTTTTTTTCCTTAACCTTTAAGTGGGCAATACAAAGCGCTTTTTATCAAGTGAGGAATTGGCGTAGTGTCTAAGGCGACGGACGATTATCCAAAAGATGTCTTCGGTTCAAGTCCGAATCCCCTTATAGAAATATCATACTAAGAATCATTGATAATTACTTATTATCCAGTATTTTTAATACTGAAAATAAGTAATTATCAGTGATTCTTAGTATGATATTTCTATAAGGGTTATATTTTATTCAAAGTATTGTCCATCGCTAGCCACTACTTTTTTCCATCTTTCTGGCAGCATATGGATACCGCGTCGGAAGAACGCTTCATCTTTTGAGGCTATCCACGAATCCCAATTTTTGATATCTTCATATGATGTGAAGTGCTGCTCAGACAGGCTGTGCGTCATTGATTGAAACAAGTGATAGTCAGAGGGAGCAATGTCTGGTGAATACAGCGGGTGGGGTAAAACTTTCCAATTGAGTATTTTCAAGTAGGTTTTGACCGGCGCCGCAACATGTGGACGAGCATTATCATGCAGGAGAATAATTTTGTCGTGTCTGGAGTAGTAGTGGGCGCGTTTTTCCTTGAGTGCTCGTCTCAATCTCATCAATTGTGTTCGGTAGAGAGCTCCAGTAATGGTTTCGTTTGGTTTGAGCAACTCATAATACACGACACCAAGCTAATCCCACCAAATACACAACATGAGTTTTTTTCCATGAATATTCGGCTTAGCTGTCGATGTTGAAGCATGGCCACGTGGTCCCCATGATTTTCTCTTCTTTGGGTTATCGTAGTGGATCCATTTTTCATCACCAGTGACTATACGATGCAAAAAACCCTTTCGTTTATGCCTGGCAAGCAGCATTTCACATGTGCAAAATTGGCGTTCAACGTTTCTCGGCTTCAGTTCATATGGAACCCAATTACCTTGCTTTTGAATCATTCCCAACGATTTTAAACGATGTGAAATTGCTTGTTGAGTCACTCCTAATGTAAGTTCTTCTTGTGCCCTTATAGAAATATCATACTAAGAATTATTGATAATTACTTATTATCCAGTATTTTTAATACTGAAAATAAGTAATTATCAATGATTCTTAGTATGATATTTCTATAAGGGTGTTTGGCACGAATCTTCCTCTAACAATGCTTCCAATTCCGCGTCTTCGTACACTTTCGGCCTTCCGCTACGTCCTTTGTCTTCGACGTCAAACTCACCATTCTTAAACTTTTGAAACCACTCACGACAACTTCTCTCACTTAAAGCAGCCTCACCATATGCTTCTACAAGCAATCGATGCGCCTCAGCTGCAGATTTCTTCAAATTAAAGAAGTAAATCAAAAGTTCACTCTTTTCTATCGAGCCAATAATCGTCCATCTTCTATCCTTCTGTGTTGGTCTCGCTTATAGGAAAATTTCTACGTTAGCCATATAGTAATATTACATATATGCGCATCCCACTAAAAATCAAGAATCGATTTCCTACTAAAATAATCGATACACGTCAAAATCGCGTAAAAAAGAATCGATTAAATAAAATCGATTTTTATAAAAAAAAATCGATTTTTTTAAAAATCGATTTAGAATCGAACATCTCTATTTAAAATAAATAAAAAAAATATATATTTTATTTATTGCTCCCATGTTAAATCAAATATGTAACGTGTTGTATACATAAATTCTGTATATTTATTTATTGTTTCATGTTATTCATTTTCCAAATCCTTCTTTCTTCTAAACTTACGCAGAACGCAGCGCGTGAAAGACAAGACTGATGAGAGATGGTCTAGCTTTACGATAAGATCGCCTCTAGTTCGCTTCATGTCTACGTTGCGCGGTTGGCTCATCAGTGAGACAAGAACAGAGCGATTGAACGTCTGTCCTTTTCTAACTTACTATCATTGTATGGAAATATATCACTGCGAAAGTGCGCCTGACGGACGTAGTTAGGCGTATTTTTGTTAGATGGCGTATCTAAAATGCGCCTAGTAGAGATCCTGAATGTTTCCGATAATACCTTTCCGAGTCATTTTCTTAAAGCAGAAATAAGTTACAGACATCACCATCTATTACTATTATGTGATTCATGACAACCCAAAACTACCTAATGCTGTCTCACGACTGCAAGCAATGGGTTAGGCAGAACAATTCTGTGACAAATACACGAGATAATTTTGTAAAATTGTATTATTGATTATAAAATCATCTGATGTTTTCTAATAAAATTTTATTTATTCTTAATTAAAGTTATATAACCATTAAAATATATATTATATTTTTCAAAAATTATCTTAAAGTAAAAAGTCACACTGTTTTAACTTATTTGCAAGTATTGTTTTTAGGGTGTATATCAGTTGGACACGGGGCAATTGGACACAGTCCAATCACAAGTCGCTGTTCCAAGGGACCCTACAAATGTCTCTAATCACACGGTGCTGTGATTGGCTGTGTCCAAATGCACCGTGTTCAAGTGCACCGCTCCCTTGTTTTTACATGACTCGTGCAGGTGCAGGTCCACAATAAATTATGCCATTAGGATATATTGATAACAAAACAAGATAGATTTAAAATCTATTTTAATAATGTTAATATAGTTTATCGTAATCAATATAATGCAAGAACGTTTATATAAACTTAAAACAATAAATTATTATAGGACAGCAAAATTTTAAATTCTTTTACCTGTCAATGAATATGCTACGACAATGTTTTTAAAAAAATGTGAGATCTTTATATGATGTTCCCTTGGAGGTTGGAAGTTATCCTCATCATCTTCATCAGATGGGTGATCAAAAAATATTTCCTACATTTCTAGTACATCCATTTTTTATCTAAAAATGTTTAATTGTAATGAGTACCCTAACAGCACGGGGACGTACCCCTAACGGGGACGTTCTGAGGACGTTCTGAGTAGATCGCAATGCGTATATTCCCAGACAGTACAAATCTCCTCGGGATGTCCTGAGGACGTCCGATGTCCTAAGGACATCCATGGGATATCGTGTGCTATTTGGGTTGTGATCATCTCAGAATGTTTTCATATGTACTGCGATCGACTGAGTACGTTCTGAGTACGACCCTATATCTGTGGTAGCAGCTACTATAGAATTTCGCTGCGAATGTCTTGTGAACGTTCGCAGCGATGTTGACAGTCTCAGGACGGAATGAAAACGGGAAGGTTTTAGTATATCACGTATAGACGCACATATACATGTGCAGCTAGGCGTGCGCGCTCATATATAGGTTAGGTTAGGTTATTAATTGGATATTTTTATTTCATTATAAATTCGTTTTTATTAATATAAATTTTTTTACAAATGAGTAATGTACTCTTTTATTGAGATTGTTTATAACAGACTTTTATAAACACAAATAAGCTAATTGATTGCGATTCATTGCGGCGTTCTCCGCGGCGTTCTTGGCCGTCGGTGAGCGACGCTTTCAACTACTTGGAGTCGATGGGAGCCAGCGATAGCAGAGAATCTTACACTAAGAACCTTTACTGCTAATGGCATCTTCACCTAAAACCAATAAGCAATGCTATGCGGCTTTGCAATCTAGGATAACCTCAAACTCTTTATCAGAATATTTGTATGAAAATTTCTACGAAATATTAAAATATATTATGTAATTTATATGTAAAAATTGTTTCGCTAACTTTATTCAATATTTTATGGAATTAAAATTAAAGAAGAAAAAGGATTACCTTTGATATTAATTAGATCGATCAATCAATCTACTTCGTCACTGTTCGTCACCACATTAATGGACGGTACCCACGCTACTCGGCTACCGGAAAAAGATCAAAACAGGAATGACGTATCAGATGGCGAGTGGGACCCGATTGACCACGATACGATTGGACACAGATTGTAATGATTGGTCCGACCTAGTAATTCACTAGATAATTCTTTTCATCGGTTGGTTGTGTTCAATCGTACCGTGGTCAATTGGGACGCTCCCTCAGATGGCGTTGGCATACGTACCGTTTCCGTACCTTGAGTCGGTACCTGAGAAATACGCGCGCGATACAAATGCGTACGTATCATTTCAGTCAAACCTGAGGATGTACGCACGCGATAGAAAAGCGTATGTATCATTTCCGTATCCTTGAGTGAAATCTGAGAACATTCGCGCGCAAAAGAAAACCGAATGATACTATGGCTGGTATTCATAGTCGAATCTTATTTTAAGCCGTGTTAAGTAATGTCTTAAGATGCGAATACGGCTCTGTGATTGGTTCATAACATCTTAAGACAGTACTTAAGATGATCTTAAATATAAGATCGGATTATGAATGCCGACCTATAAGTGACGTTCTAGCGTACAACTTAGTACGTTACAGATGATCACAGTACAATGAGTACGAAAATGGGATGATACGCAGTACGTCGCGTGCTGTTAGGGTATTAAAGTATAAAAGAAATAATTCAAATAATGTTAAAAAATAGTAACATTAAGAAACGTTTGTAGAATTACATACAATTTAAAACAAACAGTGCAAACAAATCTATTTTGTTTTATCATCAATTACCCTAATGGCATAATTTATTATGGACTTGCATATGCACAAGTCATGTAAAAACAATATTTTCAAATAGGTTAAAACAGTGTGACTTTTTACTTTAGGATAATATTTGAAAAATATAATATATATTTTAATGGTTATATAACTTTAATTAAGAATAAATAAAATTTTATTAGAAAACAACACCAGGGCTCCTATTCGTGAAATTTTTGCATATACGTAATTTTCATTGCGTAGCTATTTTATAATATAATTAAACCTACGTAGTAAAACTTACGCAACTATTTAAAAAATAGGGGCCCAGATGATTTTATAATCAATAATACAATTTTACAAAATTATCTCGTGTATTTGTCACGGTACTGTTCTGCCTAACCCACTGCTTGCAGTCGTGAGACAACATTATGGCTCCTGCACACAGGACGCGGTAATGCTTGCCGCGCGGCGAAAGTTCGCGCGACAGCCAATCAATATGTTGTTTTTCCGTAAGAACTAGAAAGTTATTACGGAAAGCAGCATATTGATTGGCTATCGCGCAAACTTCCGTCGCGCGGCAAGCATTACCGCGTCCTTTGTGCAGAAGCCATTAGGTAGCTTTGGGTTGTCATGAATTACATAATAGTAGTAGATGGTGATGTCTGTAACTTATTTCTGCTTTAGGGAAATGACTCGGAAAGGTATTATCGGAAATATCCCCTGTAATAAGAGATCGGACACCATATGTCAACGTTTGATTGACCGCGTCATGTTTGAGTCCCTGCTTCCGGTTAGGATCGTTAGCTGAATGATAACACAAGCAGTGGTCTGTTCTTTTCAGCTGCACTGGCTGCACTGCTAAACTGGTGCAATAATGGCTCCTGCATACAGAACGCGGTAATCTTTGTCGCACGGCAGAAATTCACGTGACAGCCAATCAATGTGCTGGTTTCTGTAATAACCTTCTAGCTCTTACGGAAAAACAACATATTGATTGGCTGTCGCGCGGCAAGCATTATCGCGTCCTGTGTGCAGGAGCCATTAAAGTGAGATAAGTATACTTCCGGTTTGAACCCAAACATGGCGAATCTAGTATCTACAAGCGACGATGTCCGATCTCTTTTTAAAGGATCTCTAGCGCCTAGCTCTGACCGCTGAAATCGAGCTGGTGGCCGCTTTCAGGGTGGAGTCTCATGGCATGTATTTTCCGCGTACCGCGTAACCAATAAATTGCGACGTATAGTATTTCTGTTGGAACTTCTAAAAGAATAGAAAAATGTGATTGGTTACGCGGTTATGCGTTACTTGAAAATACGTGTCATGGGTCTCCACCCTCAGGCCTCGTATCGCAAGCAGACGCAATTCTTATTACGACAGCCAATCAGAAGCGTCAATAGTACCATTGATGCTTCTGATTGGCTCCGCAATAAAAATTGCGTCTACTTGCGATCGGTTTGCAACTAATAGGTGCTTTCCAATTGCTTAACACATTTTGACACACACGTGAACAAAACCAGTTTATTGGCCATATATTATCTAAAATATCTTGTAAGATAATATGCAACCAATAAACTGGTTTTGTGTAACACATTGTACGCAACTGGAAAGCACCCAATGTAGCACGATCTTTAAAGGTTATTCTACATTAGTTGTAATGCAGGATTCACACAGAGTCCGATGTCCGACGTACGACATCCGATATCTAATAAAAGAATAGCTTTCCAATGGAGAATTGAATTCTACAGGGTGTAACAAAATTAGACCGACAAACTTTGAGGGGAAATAAAGGACATAAAAACAAACATATTTTGTTAATAATGTTTTTCTCTATGACGCTTCGTTTTAATACTACAGGGTACAAAATATAAATTTTATGATTTTAATAAAAAACAAATAACAACATATAACAACATAAATAACAACATTTAATAAAAACATATAAGTGGAAAAATTAAATTTATTTCAATTACACATATATATTTTAATCTTAAAAAAACAATGAACAAAAGAACGGAACAAAAATGCGCAATTGATTAGCTCTATTTATAATAAATGTTCAAAAATTCCTCCATTTGCTTCAACACAAAGATGACATCGTCGAAACATTGATTGTCTCACACGCTCGAAGACTGCAGGAATATTCTGAATCTGTAGGCCTATTCTCTAACTTTCTAACGACAACGTCGTTATCGTTATCGTAGCAACGATCGTCGCTTGCGCTAACGACGTTGTAACGAAAAAGCTATTCTGTAACTCAAGCTACCGATAGCTATGGATACAAAATGCGATACTGACGTCGTTACCGAAACGAGTATATTCAGTTCAATATAACTTTACTACTACAGTACCCTTATCAAGCGACACGGTAGTGTCGCGAGCCAAGTGCAAGCGCGAAGCATTGGCGGCCTACCGTGTTATATTACGCGACGACTTTAGTTGAATGTAGGTTACATCG
>NW_022639717.1:354203-354340 GCF_010583005.1 Odontomachus brunneus
CCGATAGCTATGGATACAAAATGCGATACTGACGTCGTTACCGAAACGAGTATATTCAGTTCAATATAACTTTACTACTACAGTACCCTTATCAAGCGACACGGTAGTGTCGCGAGCCAAGTGCAAGCGCGAAGCAT
>NW_022639718.1:0-422 GCF_010583005.1 Odontomachus brunneus
TTAATTTTCGCGTTTTGATATCTTAGAAACTGATCTTCTGAATGGATGCTGCAATATTAGACAAGCATTGTATTTGTGACAAATAAAGTTCAACGAACTTTGCGGTCATTGTCACGATGAGCCATGCGTGTATTTGCAACTGGACATTGCAATAGGAAGGACCTTAACCTTGATCTTAACCTTGACGGTAACTTGCTCATTTTACGTGCCCGAATAACGCGGCACGTCTATATTCGGACACACACATATATAATAAAAAATAGATTTAAACTTTAATAAATTCTTTATCGTAAGTTGTAATATATTTTTCTATTTTTCTATTTTTTCTATTTTTCTATTTTTATAGGTTTTTAGATTTTATGCATACCATGTAAATATGAAACCGGAATTTTTGTATAGAAAATACACGTTTATTGTATGAA
>NW_022639718.1:432-2591 GCF_010583005.1 Odontomachus brunneus
AAAAACTGTTGCTCTTTTGAGGCAAACCAGTCATCGAACCATTTTCGTACATTTTCGTAAGAAGTGAAGCGCTGCTTAGCAAGTGCGTGTCCCATCGATGCAAATAAATAGTAATCGGACGGAGCGAAGTCTGGTGAGTAAGCGTATGCGAAAGTATTTCCCAACTAAACGCCTCAATCGTTTCCTTGGCCAGTTTTGCTGTGATGGTACATTATCATGAAGCAAAATCACTTTGTAGTAGGTATAGTATAGGGGTTCTAACACTGGTCCTCTGAGGGGGGTGCGGGCAAGGGGAACTGTCGGCGCGGGGGGCTGACGTCACGCGGGAGAGGGGACTTACCGGCATTTCTTATTTACCGACATATTACCGGTATTTTTACCAACATATTTATTTTTTACCAACGTATATATATTTTTACCAACATATTTATATTTACCAACATATTTTTTTACCGACATATTATTACCGACATAATTGGTAATTTTTATTGACCCTGCGATCTGTTTTTACCGACATATCTTTCCACATATTTTTTTAACATAATATCGATATAATTGACCGTTTCATCAATCCTCCCCTTTTCGACGTGTTCGCGGCCTTTCCCCCCCTTCCTGTTGGCAGCGGTTCGCGAGCGGGCCGCGCCACCCACTCGCCTTTCCCCCTCTCCGGCCACCGGCGCGCCTAGAATATTCTCGAATATTCCAGAAAGATCTTTTGAGGAGAACATTCGGTCTCGAAAAGAATTTTATCTAATGCATAGAGATACTTTAATGGGTAGAGACATCCTTTTAGTTTTTATCTTCAACAGTCCCTCCCGAAAAAAAGAATTTTGTCTAACGCTAATGTATGAGATTATCGCATACCTACACAGATATTTCTTTTTTCAAAGGTAGGAATGGGAGTAAAAAGAGATATACTTTTTTAATAACGTAATATATTTTTCAGAGTGTTATTTCACTTTTTCATAGCCTCATACATAATATTTTTGAAGGTGCACGCTAGCAACTCGCAATTAACGAGCGACTCACAGTCATAGTCGTTGCTTTCACATATCGCTTTTGTTGCATGATATATTTCAGTAATGTCCTTCTCTCGAAGAACATTTACAAAACTTCGAAATTTTACACTAACGAGATGCGTATTTTCAGACAACCATACATACATATGATCGATGCAATTTTCATAAGTAAATAATGTGTTCATAGTAGCAGGTTTCAAATATAAAGACTTATTAGATAATGTAAGTTTAATAATTTTGGAATCGCGCATCTTACAAAATTCCACTACCAAATCTTGAATCGACAGCGGAAATGGTTTGTCAGTTTGCAGAAGCCGTTGGATGTCCAGACGTTTTTCCATCAGCTTTCTGTAGGTAATATTAATTGATTACCACAATTGTCACCGATGATTATTTCCACGGTAGGCACAGGTCCTACGTTGATCCCAATCTCCAAATACTTATACGACGTTGCAGTCAGAGCATATCTGCGTCCCAGGATACGAACAGTATGACGTGGTTGCGAAATACTATAAAAAAATATAACAAAAGTTAAATGTATGAAAAATAATTTAAACGTGCATAAAAAAAAATTTGCATTGATACTTACTTTTCAAATCTTTTCTTGCACGGTGGGATGTCATCATGTTGAACGGGCAAGTAGTAATTTGCGTGTTTAGCGTTCACCTCAGCACCGTAAATTTTTTTTGATTTTTTTTTACTGTATTCGGGAACTACCACCGAACGTCGTCTATACAGAACGATTGACGAAACCATAGTCTAAATCTTACTAATATATAATAGATAAAGTCCCCCACCAACATTTTTTATCCCCTCTCTTATTCGCCTTCAGAATTGTTAACACATGTATTGATACATTTTCCGAAACTAGATAATAAATCCATGGCACAGCGTCGTAGCCAATCAATTAAGCAATCGTATGTCGATGAAGCAATGTCAGCCATGATGCATTACAGCGCAAGAGAAAATGATGTGTAGTGTTTATTACTGATATTTTTTTACCAATATATTATTACCGGCATATTTATAATTTTTTAACTGATATTATCGACCCTTCGTCTTTGTCCCGTTTTAGTATATTTTAGAATATTCGAGACCTTTTGAGGAGAACATTCGGTTCCCCGAAAAAAAGAATTTTAT
>NW_022639718.1:2601-2700 GCF_010583005.1 Odontomachus brunneus
TCCTGAAAAAAAGAATTTTACCTAATGTATACCTACATAGATACTTTGATAGGAAGTAAAAAGAGACATCCTTTTAGCTTTTATCTTCAACAGCCCCCC
>NW_022639718.1:5531-12377 GCF_010583005.1 Odontomachus brunneus
ATTAGATCCTGCGTATTATTATACTTTGCCAGGTTTTACGTGGGATGCAATGTTGAAACATACCGGCATAAATTTTGAGTTGCTCACTGACATTGATATGCTCATGTTCATCGAACGCGGTATACGTGGTGGCTTGAGTCAATGTTCCGGTAGATACGCGCAAGCCAATAACAAGTACATGCAGTCTTACGATCCATCGAAATTGTCGTCGTATCTGATGTACTTTGACGTAAACAACTTGTACGGGTGGGCAATGTGTCAACCGCTGCCTTACGCTGAATTTCAATGGGTTACAGACTTTTCAAAATTTGATGTATCTTCAATCGCTATCGATTCACCCATAGGTTATATTCTCGAGGTCGACTTGGAGTATCCGGAAGATTTACATGACCCACACGCTGACCTACCGTTTTGCCTAACGCGTGATAAACCCGGCAAAAGACAGGAAAAACTTCTCGCGACGCTATACAATAAACAACGTTATGTTATTCATTATCGCAACCTGCAGCAGTGCACGCGTCATGGTCTTCGTATCGTAAAGATATACCGCGTGCTTCAATTTGCTCAATCTCCATGGCTCCGCGATTATATCGAATTAAACACACAATTTAGAACGCGTGCAACCAATGATTTTGAAAAAAATTTGTACAAATTGATGAACAATGCAGTATTCGGCAAAACGATGGAAAATGTTCGCAATCATGTAGATGTAAAACTGTTGACAAAATGGGATGGAAGGTACGGTGCTGAGACAATGATCGCAAAACCAAATTTTCATAGTAGAAGCGTTTTCGCCGAAAATTTAGTTGCCGTTGAATTGCGCAAACTCGAGGTGAAATTTAACAAGCCGATCTATGTGGGTATGTGCATACTCGATATATCAAAGGTTTGTTTGTATGAATTTCATCACGAGTACGTGTATCCTCTATATCGCGACAAATGTAAAATAATGTACACTGACAGTCTTATTTACAACATCAAATGCGATGATGTATACGAGCACATGAAACGTGATATTGCAAGGTTTGATACGAGTGATTATCCCGCTGACAACGTGTACGGTATACCGCTTGTAAATAAGAAAGTTCCGGGTTTGATGAAAGACGAAAACAATGGAGCGATAATGATGGAATTCGTCGGTCTCAGAGCGAAGATGTACGCGTTGAGAGTGAACGGTAAAAGGGATACAAAAAAGGCCAAAGGCGTTAAGAGTAATGTCGTAACGCGAACGATAACTTTTAATGATTATACACAATGTTTGAAAGAGGAGATTGAAACGACTCGCCAACAATCATGCATTAGATCAAAATTGCACGAAGTGTACACAGTGTCCGAAACGAAAATCGCTCTGAGTCCGTACGATGACAAGCGATATATCGTACCAGAATCAATCGATACGTTACCATGGGGACATTATCGTATACCGCTATAAAAAAAAATGTATATATTAAAATGTATATATTACAAGTGTACCCCGATTAAGGTAAAATATATATTAGGTTAGGATATATGTCGAATGCGATAATAAAATATATTTTTATATAAAAATAAAACTTAGTTCGATAGCAGCCTGCGATTGGTATTGTCAACAAAGGTTCAAATTACAAAAATTGTTTATTGATTATTTTAATACAATAAAATACATTTTACAATATATTATCCTTGTTTATCCATGAGTTGTATGAATTGCTAAATCCCAACCATTTCACGTAAACCTTGTCACCTTCTCTGCGTAATACTTTTTCCACCAGGTATACATCAGGGTTATTAACACGATGCAGTTCATGTTCGTAGAATCCTCCAGCGACAGGCTGTTCGCGAAAATCCTCGAGCAGATAAGTAACAGGATTAGTTGTCTGTACTTTGGCAATAGTAAATACTTCGGTTGTCCAGTTCGGTGTGTAACCCTTCTCGAAGACAGTCTTGAATTTGCTAACACGTACATAATCGCCCACTTTGAATTTAGCAGGCGCTGCAATTTTTACGTTGCTGTACACTGTATTCAGGAGCTTATCGGCGATCGCGGGGGTAACATCTATAGGACGCATTCCGATGGTTCGATGTTTACACCCATTGTACTGCGATACGAGATTCGGCAGCGCATCGATCCATTTATAGGTTCCGTTGAATGTAAACATTTTCCACATATTATTTTTTAACGTACGATTGAATCGTTCCACGACGGAGGCCTTCATTACTGAGTACGTCGAATAATGATTGATGTTGTGTTTCTTTATTAGTTTCTGAACATCTGCGTTGTAAAATTCCTTGCCTTGATCGGTTTGCAAATTTTTCGGACATCTGTCTCGAATTATCTTGGTGAACACTTCAGCTACCTCTTTTCCGTTCTTACTCTTCAGCGGCATAGCCCATGCGTATTTGCTCAGCACATCAATAACCGTAAGTATATAGTGATGACCTTTGTTAAATCGCGCATAAGGACGCATCTCTACCACATCGGCTTGCCACAGATCATCGTATCCGCGTACAATGACGCGCCTACGAGGAAAATTTTTTCTCGCCGAAGCATGCAGTTCGTCCACGAGTCGCTGCTTTTTGTTTTTCCGTTTGTTAATCTTTGATGATTCCTTCACCATTATGGAATGACTTTTCTCGTGCTTATGTCTATGTGTATACTGATTTAACTGTAATATTCCATTATTTATTTATCTTTTTTCATAGATTTACTTTCTTCTACTTTCGCATCAGTATTTTTTGTCTTAGATTTACTTTCTTCTACTTTCGTATCAGTATTTTTTGTCTTAGATTTATTTTTTTCTTGTATCATATCAACTAACAGATTGATGTTTTGATGAAGATCATTCATACTCTGTATGTTTTTCGCCCTGATTACTTCCTGTTCAGTTTTCAACGTTTTACTATTCTCCTCCAATCGATCTTTCAACGTTTTAATATTCTCTTCTAGTCGATCTTTCAACGTTTTAATATTCTCTTCCAGTTGATCTTTCAACGTTTTAATATTTTCATTCACATGCTTTGCGATCTGCTCTCTCCACACTTTAAAATTCTCATCCACATAATTTTTGTGTGCAGCGTCATTGAAGGCTTCCGGCCACGTTATATGTCGTATTTTGATCCCTTTTGTATCAAAGAATTTACGGTCGGCAGATATACAAAGAGTATTATCTTGTACATATCGTTTGCTCGCAAAGTCGCGCAAACTATCAGTCGCAAATTTTGCGAAACGCTCTTCCACATATTGTTTGGTTGCAACGTCACTATCGGCTTCCGGTTGCGCTACATGTTGTATCTTGCGAGACTTTGCGTCAAAATCTTTAGCCGCGTTTAGACAAAGGGCATTTTCATGTACATAACTTTCAACGTATTCATCCCATCGTTCTACAGGAACAGTTCTGGAACTGTTATTCTTTCGCGATGTTCCAAACTTATCCATCGACATTTCGACACGAGCAGTATCGACTGACTGACTCGTGTCAACGCTGCGCTGCTTAATTTATAATGAGGCCAGCTTCACGGAGTTCTTCGATAATTGATAAAATTTCATTGCCGTGAACATTGTTGCCAGCTTTACGCGAAGCTTCCAGTAATCGTAAACGATCCACCAGCTCGTTGGGATCATCCCAATACGTATAATCGATTTTGTTTTCGTTTAACGTCATCACATCTCGCGATACGGAGAAGCCTTTCCCTACCGCCTTATTGCTCGACATGTGTGATACCAGAGGGCTTATTATATTCTTATACTTGTACCCTTTGTTACCGAGTATAGGATTTAGAGGGTTGTAGCCGCGTCTGTGAGCATTCGTCGCCAGCAGTATACTTTTGTACTTGTGTTTGTCGGCCTCGGTGTACACGGTATCGTCGGGTATTCTCTTGAATATCAGCTCGTAAAGACCCGGTGTTCCCATATATCTTGTTCCATCAATGATTATATTATCGTCTCTGTCCACGTCGATGCGTTTATCACCTAGCGTCGGTTCATCATTATCGAAACGTACCCCGTAAACGTGATCTATAGTTGTATCTTTTCCACCGCTTAACATCGCTCCAAAGTATTGTTGTCCCAGGGGACCAAGGTGATCGCGCAACGTTTGTTGTCCCGCGCGCGTTTGTAACTGATGTCTAATGGATGTCGCGAGCGGCTCATCCGGGGTTTCGAAAACAGTATTCTCATCATCATCAATGGGTAGAGTGTCGTTCGATTCATGCGGTTGCTCGTATAGAGGTGCTTTCTTCGATGTAAGATATATCGGAGAATCGTCTAATCGTATCCGTTTTTTCGGTGAAGGCAATGCGAACGTATCTGAATAATCCCACGACATGTCCAATAATTTCCCACTTTTGTCATGTGCGTCTTTTCTTTTCGGTTTTGATATCGCACTCTTTGCTTCGACGTTCGTACTCACCGATGGTGTCTCAGTTTTAACACCGACGTTACCCTCTACATTAGCGGTACTTTCCGCGATTTGCTTCAGAGGTTCGACCACGGGTTTAAAATGTCTCTCCAATGCAACATCTTCCTCCATCCTACCGGTTTTCAAAGCGTGATACTTCTTGCGAATCGATTTGCTCGTTCTCGCAATCTCCTTCGCTATCTTCTCGCGATCCTTGATGTTCATGCTACTATTGATCATCATTGATGCGCTTTCGTGGATATTGAAGCGACGTTAGAACGGTGTTGGAACGACGTTATATAGTTAGAACGACGTTGAAACGACGTAGGAACGATGTTGGAACGATGTTATCACGTTACAACGATGTTGGAACGACGTTGAAACGATGTTAAAATGACGTTGGAACGATGTTGGAACCACGTTGGAACGATGTTGCCACGTTGAAGTAACAACGACGATTGTACAACTCACAGCGTAGCAAAATCGTTAAATCCTTTCCTATATCGACCATTGTTCATAGAACTGTCCTTATCAATCACTGTAAAGCCATATTTATGTTGCCAACATTCACGACACAATGCATTAAAATCCTCATATGACATGTCAGTGTTCACATGATCGTTGTAAATATGTTTTAAGTTGGTACCATCCTGTTTGAAGAGAATCAGCAGATTTGTGTTGTCGCGTATAAGATGCTTGGGTATCTTTGCATACGTTTGACAGAGATAGAAACAGTCAACGTTCGAATGGCGACCCATAGCAAAGTATTCCTTTATCACATCTTGTTTGTCACATGCAACGTCGTCAAAAATAAAAATAGAATTAGCGAGCGCTTCTGTCGTTGGAATCACGTCGCTGTTATTGGAGAATGTAAAGTAACCAATTTCATCAATCGATGTCAACAAATTTTCCAAATAGCGATATTTGGGCTGTTGCAATGATTTCGAGTACACATACAAGTTCTCGAAACGTGGACCGTGTGGACTTTCCAGCAAACTTATCAACACGTTTGTCTTGCCGCAGTTCGAAGGGCCGCATATGATTCCACGAATCGTGTTTGGAAGCATGTTTCCATGTCGGCGTGTCTCTTGATCGAACATTGATTGCGTTCTATCATCAAAATTTGTCACGCGTATCGCTGTCGGTTGCTTCAAGAACCGCATGTTTTCTCTGCAAGTTGCGAAGTTGATTTCGTTAACGAGTTGTTCCGATTGAACTATTTATAGGGGTGCATCATATCAAAATTGTTCAGTTTCGAAAATGTTTTTCCTACTGTCGGATACTTGTGACATTCGAAACCTAACCTCCGAACAGTTGAAATACATACCGAAGGTTGTCCTATTGCGTGGGTTTCCGACGCACATTGACGTTTTGTGGGACAGGCTCCCCGAGTATATAAAGGCTGACTCAGAGGTTCAGCAGTATCGCCGGTGTCTGGAACATTATAATCGTCCGTGGGAACGAACGCACATTGACGGTCCAGCACCGTTGATCAGGGACTGCAACGAATGTCGCCGAAGACGACAAAAACAATTGGTAGAGGCCTATTAAATCGTGCGATAAACGCACTTCCTGTCGAGTTGCACATCCCCGGATATAATTTTTGCGGTCCTGGAACTCGCTTGGCAAAACGATTGGCTAGAGGTGATCGAGCCATTAATTCATTGGACGAGGCGTGTCGCGAGCACGACATTGCATATTCTCGGAGTAATAACCTTACCGATAGACACGCGGCGGATAAGATTCTCGCTGTGAAGGCTCAGGAACGCATAACTTCGAAAGATTCGACTCTCGGTGAGAGAGCTGCAGCTACAGAAGTCTGGGCGGCTATGAAAGCAAAGACAAAACTCGGCATGGGTTTGAAAACGAAGAGAAAAAAGACGAAACGAATACTTCCGGTAGCGAAACGTGGTGGTGTTTTACCAGTTCTACCGTTATTGGGAGTAGTCGGTTCGTTGGTTGGAGGAGCAGCGGGGGTTGCAAAGGTTGTGAATGACAACAAGGCTGCTCAACGTCAACTGGAAAAATTAAAACGTCATCATCGTGCCATGGAAGGTCGAGGAGTCTATCTTGCACCATACAAACGTGGAAAAGGCGTCTCGAAGAAAAAAAAAAAAAACATCGATGAAACTATAAAAATGCCTACCGGAGCAACCACCAAAGTTCAATTGGACTACTTGGCGAAGCGCTTGCGTATCCCATTTTTTCGAGGTGTCTTTATGCGTAACGCACTCCCGATGTTACCGCGTATAAACGAAAGCGGTATCATAAATTTGGACGACGCTGAAGGATCTGGTACTCATTGGGTGGCGTACGCAAAGAGAGGAGAACGCGCGATATATTTCGATAGTTTTGGTAATCTTAGACCGCCCAAAGAATTGATTCGATATCTTGAAAGAAATGTAGTGAAAATTGAGGACAATCGCGCACCCTATCAATGTTACGAAGAAAGCACTTGCGGACAACTGTG
>NW_022639718.1:12387-13849 GCF_010583005.1 Odontomachus brunneus
AGAGAACGCGTGATATATTTCGATAGTTTTGGTAATCTTAGACCGCCCAAAGAATTGATTCGATATCTTGAAAGAAATGTAGTGAAAATTGAGGACAATCGCGCACCCTATCAATGTTACGAAGAAAGCACTTGCGGACAACTGTGTTTACATTTTCTGCAAACTGTCGATAAAACCTATTTAAATTCCTGATGTTTCGTTGCGAGAACTCTGTATTCGTTTGACAGTTCTCCGAGTATGTCACTGACACTTACGCTGTCGGGCAATAGTAGCACCCTTACGGCGAGCTACTTTCCTGCCATAGATTTGAGCGATAATGATTATGAACTTGGCTTGACCACCTTTGAATCTTATCATACGATACCGAATGTGAACGCATCGAACAATAAATTTTACTTTGGTGACGATGACAGGGAAATTTCAATTCCTGAAGGATCGTACGAATTGCATGCCATAAACGAGTATTTAAGACGTGTAATTTCCCAAGCAACAGTACGTACCAAAAATAATCTATATAGAGATGACAAGGGTGAATATCCTATAATAATTCGTGCCAATCATAATACAATGAAGAGCGAAATAAAATGTGCTTACAGAATAAATTTTAGTAAGCCGAACAATATTGGTTCGCTCTTGGGATTCTCATCGAATCGTATATTAGCACCGCAACAATGGTATGAATCGGATGCACCGATTAAGATTATGAACGTGAATATTATTCGTGTAGAATGCAGCGTCGTCAGTGGTGCATACAGCAACGGTACCCGTGTACATACGATACATGAATTATCACCTAACGTGTCACCAGGATATAAGATATCGGAAACGCCGGCACATGTCATTTATCTTCCAATCATCGCACGAAGCATTACAGATTTAACGGTGCGTATCGTCGATCAAGAAGGGCGATTGCTCGATTTTCGAGAAGAAGAGATTACCATCAGACTGCACGTGCGACGGCGACTACAACGTTAACACGAATTCTATATTTTTTTGGAAAGCGCGTGAGATGCTCGTACTGAATGAAACGGATCAAGTGACACACTCCCCGAGAGAACATTTCATCGCACCGAAGACGGCTCCAAACAATACTCGTAGTTGTATAAAACAAAAACTCAGCGCGACGAATATTGAATTTCTTAAATCTCTAGGATACATCGTACGAAACAATTGAAAAAAGATGATTGACATTTTGAACATTGGAGGTAGTCCGGTCTTTGACGATCGCATCGTCAAAATCGAAACACACACGTACAATCCATACGTTAACACAACGTTTGGACACAGCGATGAGATACGAATACCTATACAACAGCAAGACTTGTACACGTTACCGTGTGAGAGTTATCTCTATGTCGAGGGGAAGATAACGAAACAAGCGAAAGCCGATGGTGTGACTGTAACATTGGAACGTAATTGCGTTGCATTTATGTTTGATGAGATTCGTTACGAACTGGATGGT
>NW_022639718.1:14448-16044 GCF_010583005.1 Odontomachus brunneus
TATATATATATATATATATATATATATATATATATATATATATATATTGCGACGGTTCTCGCGAACAGAACTTCGCGAGCGACGGCAAACAGTCGCCTGTTCGCCGCGTCGTCAAATTGCCGTCGGCTCCCGGACACACCACTAAGATTTTCGCGAGAGTTGGGCGCCAGGTACGGAAAGGCCGCACCACCTCGATAAACGCGAGAGTAGATGATTATTACGAAAAGAATGCGCGTCCCGGACCCGTCGGGACCGGTAGCTCTATTAAATTAAAGTCGGAGACGGGATGGGTTGGAGGAAGCGAAATCACTAGCCTCGATATCAGTAATAATGAGACGTTTATTCGGGGACTCTCACACGTCCCGATAGTCAGTATACGCGAGACGGTACAGTTCGCGAAATGTTACACGAAGCCCGAGGACGCTTTCCTCGGGCGAGCCTTCTTTATTCGTGCGACCACTCCGCGGACGAGACACGACACGATACGATACGGTGCGCGACACAAACAAATTTAGAGCAGATGGTCAGTCTTACAACTTTCGGCGACAGCCCTTGCGTCGGTGACGGCGTCGGCGGTGACGGCAGCGGTGGCGGTCCTCTCTCTCTCTCTCTCTCTCTCCGCTCTGCTCTCTCTTTCTCCGCTCTCTCGCACCATCGTCACTCTCTCTCTCCGTCCGCTCTCGCTCCGCACTCTCTCTCTCTCTCTCCTCGTCCGCTCTCGTTCCGCACTCTCTCACTCCGTTCTCTCGCGTCCTCACTACTCTCTTTCTCGTACTCTCTCTACTCTCTCTCTCTTTCGCTATCGGCACGGTACTTGTCGGAAGATGATCTATTCACGGCAATGGTCGCGGCAAGGCTAATAGCTGTTTCTTCCTGGGAGGATCGCGTATCCTCGCGGATCCTCCCTCGTCGCTGCCCCCCTCGTCCTGGGGTCGTCGATCGTCGAGAATCGGCAGATTTCGGTACTATTGTCTCGAGACACTTTTCGTCTCGAGACATTGTTGACATCGGGAGTTCGCCTGTTGTCTCTCCCGGCTCTCCCGTTTTTTCCTGCCGGGTTTTCTCGCGACGGCTGCTTCGCTAAAAGTAAATACAGCTGATCCGTCTAAGCGCGATACTGTATTATAACTACGATAGCTTCTCGGCGATAGAATATTCTCTATTGCTGAGCGACCGATAATTCGCGATAATATTTTTGAATCACCAAAGTACGAGAGTGCGATTCACCTGAGCAAGGCTCCGCTAATTGGCATCCGCTGTATCCTCCCTCCTCGATGTCCTCCGTTTCTCGTTGTCCTCCGCTCCTCGTCCTGATGGCCGGCAAGGGACGTCGAGGGGCACAAAATTCGGGACGCGCTGACCTTCGCATCTGCTCCGCTCGCAAAATCGCTTCTACGCTTTGTTCTAGATCGTCACAATAAACAATTCGACGGAACGCGATACTCGGCAAGGTCTCGAAAAACCGTTAGCGACACGGCACGCAATAAACATTCTCACTAATCGGTACGGGGTTCTTGAGACGGGCGCCTCCACGGCTGCCACGTCACAATATATATACATATATATATATATATATATATATATATATATATATAT
>NW_022639718.1:16054-16296 GCF_010583005.1 Odontomachus brunneus
GGTTTTAAAATAAGTCGTAATTAATATTTTACTGATATATGTAAACTTACCCACGTCGTTATCGACGTCTTCTTCCGCCGTTCTTATAGGTGAGAAAATCACAGGTTTGTTCGAATTTCCTGGGCTATGGAAAATAATAATCATTAATTTCATATATTTTTCTAGTGTATTGTAGTTTTTATATAATTATTACGATATTTCGCTTACCTAGTATGGTTGAGTACAACCCCGATCATACCCCA
>NW_022639718.1:16601-16911 GCF_010583005.1 Odontomachus brunneus
TCTACCCATCAAAGTATCTCTATGCATTAGATAAAATTCTTTTCGAGACCGAATGTTCTCCTCAAAAGATCTTTCTGGAATATTCGAGAATATTCTAGGCGCGCCGGTGGCCGGAGAGGGGGAAAGGCGAGTGGGTGGCGCGGCCCGCTCGCGAACCGCTGCCAACAGGAAGAGGGGGAAAGGCCGCGAACACGTCGGGGAGGATTGATGAAACGATCAATTATATCGATATTATGTTAAAAAATATGTGGAAAGATATGTCGGTAAAAACAGATCGCAGGGTCAATAAAAATTACCAATTATGTCGGTA
>NW_022639718.1:16971-20277 GCF_010583005.1 Odontomachus brunneus
AATATGTTGGTAAATATAAATATGTTGGTAAAAATATATATACGTTGGTAAAAAATAAATATGTTGGTAAAAATACCGGTAATATGTCGGTAAAAAAGAAATGCCGATAAGTCCCCTCTCCCGCGTGACGTCAGCCCCCCCGCGCCGACAGTTCCCTTCGCCCCGCAACCCCCCTCAGAGGACCAGAGTTAGAACCCCTATACTATACCTACTCTTTGTGTTGCCTTTTTTTATATTCTGGTCGTTTTTCACGCAAAGCTTGATTCAATCGATCATTTGTTGTCGGTAGCGTTCAGTATTAACGGTTTGGCCAGGTTTTAGCAACTCATAATAAATCACACCCTTCTGATCCCTCCAAACACAGAGCATTGTCTTCCGTTCATAGCGATTTGGCCTTGCAGTCGATGTCGATGGTTCGCCTGGAGTTACCCATGATCTTTTACGCTTAGGATTCTCCAAATATATCCACTTTTCATCGCCCGTCACAATTCGATGGAGAAATGACTTTCTTTTGTACCTGGCGAGCAGCATTTCGCAAGTGGTTTTTCGGTTTTCCTGCTGTCTTTCATTCAGTTCATGTGGAACCCATTTTCCCATCTTCTGGATCTTTCCCATGGCTTTCAAACGTATGGAGACGGCTTTTCGTGTCACATTTAATTGATCCGCTAGTTGTTGTTGCGTTTGAGTGTCATCCTCACCCAACAATGCTTGCAATTTGCTGTCTTCAAACTTTTTCGGTGGCTTTCCACGTTCTTCGTTTCTCACGTCAAAATCGCCACTTTTGAATTTTTTAAACCACTCGAAGCACTGTGATTTACCAAGAGCATGCTCACCGTAAGTTTCGACAAGCATTCGATGCGATTCTGCAGCAGTTTTCTTCAAATGGTAACAGAAAATCAATGCTGTCCGCTAATCGTAGTTTCCAGGCACAAAATTCGACATGTTCAACGCTATTACAAACTATGCTGTTGTATGAAACTTGTATTGTTGTGAGTTGAAAATCTTTGTCAGAGATGTCAACAAGAAAATGGCGCCAATGACGCGGTTTGACGGTAACTACATTGACAACTAGGGCCATCTATGGGCAAATTCCGGTTTTATATTTACAGACCTGGTAATTCTGAGGAAGTTCTTGAAAATAAATTGGGTTAAAACTACACCAAAGTTCATAAAAATTATACCAAATTCAGAAGGCGCTTACTATCAGGATTAATTCACCCTCACGTGACAGAGCGCGAAATACGATGTTATATTTTTTTGTTTTATTTTAACGGTGACAACATTGATCGTGCAAATTCACCGTCAAAATTAAATCGCCCCTCGTCAAATTTATCGCCCGCTGATTATAATATTATACTTGAATGTGTGCGTGCAAAGCATTCGCTAGCGCAGTTCCACACTTCCGTCACGGAGTTTTGCGCAAGTCGAATTTATCCTGTATATCGATACTATTGCAAAAGAACGTAACTTTATATTGACCAAATTTTGCGTAAACTTGTTTGCGAAATAATTGCAACACATTTTTTTCCGATGAAGTTAGAAATGCATTAAACGCGTTACAATTGCGCGACACTGCTTAAGGATTTGCGTAGTAATCGGTTTTATCAGGAGCTGAAGTGGCAATACAATAGGTATATTGTTGTATATGTGAATATTATTCTTTTACTATACTCTTATATAGTAGATTTATATACTCTTATCTCATAGCTAAAAATATAATAAACATATTTAAGTTTTTCTTGAATCTTTTGTTGCAATTGACGTCAGATGTCTCCTATATTGTCGCTCTGATTCATACGATAACAAAGTATCACGCGAATTCATGAATTATGACTATTTGGAGCTCTCCTAACTTTGTCGAAAAAACAGTTTATTGAAATCGTTTTGCAAGTCTATACACGTCTATATACGTGCAATACCTTTGCGGATTCCGTTGTGAGATTCGGAACGTTTATTTACGTCTACGATATTTCGCGCGAACTGCAAAAAATCTTGTATTTTTTTTTCTTGTGTACACTTTCGTATTGTTCATCAATTGTACAAAGCTTATGGTTATTTCATAATGGAAGTCGAAGGTATAAGTGGCCAGAGATCTCGCGGGTTAAAGGAATTAACAAAAAAAAAAAAGAAGAAGCGAAAGTTACCGAGAGCCGGCGAAGTGACACGAGTTCCAAAAAGGATGAAATAAAAGTTACTGCGTTAGGTTGTAAAATTATCGTGCGTACTAGAATAAATGAAAAAATGCGTATAAGAGTAAAGTGAAAGCAGGAAATTTGAGACCGTACACACATACTGTATATCGATGCTAACATAAAAAAATAATAGTTTTCGAAATATGTAGATTAAGGAATTGTTGCTTCCTAAATAAGTTCAAAAGTTACAATAAACATCTACGTGTAATAAAACCTCCACAAATGTAAATACATTTATTTACAATTTTTAGTGGTAGAGGTGTTACGTTAACGAAGGTGCAAAATCGCTCGACTATACACTAAAAAAAAATTTGCTATAATCAACGAAATTCTACTTAATTCAAGTAAATTATGTCGTTCAATACTATCAGCGAAATATTTATTGGAATCAAAATAATTTCAGTGGAAAAAATAAATAATATTGTAGCAATAATGAAGTGAATACTTATTTCAATGAAATTAATATTTATTTGGACGAAAGAAATATAATATTGTTTCGAGAAAATGGAGCTTAAAATAAGAAAAATATTTCCTTAAGATAAATGAATATTTCCTTAAATATGAACAATCATGAATTGAAATTAATTTAATAATTACCAAACTGAAAAAAATATTTTTTGGTGTAGGAAAATAAGATCTTGCCTCCAGAAATGCAATTCTTAATTGAAGTAAACATTTAAAGCAAATAATTATTTATTTGGAAATACGAACCCTTGTCAATTGATCAATTAAAATCCAAGAAATAATTAGCATATTGTAGTAAATATTTTGTTGATTAGCGAAAATCAAATCTTGCTTCAAGAAATGCTGTTCTTAGTGCAAATGAAAATTTATTTAAAGAAAATAAATATTTGTTTGGAAATACGAAACCTTAGCAATTGATCAATTGAAATTCAATAAATAATTAGCATATTGCAGTAAATGTATTGTTGATTTAGAAATATCTGATCTTCCTTTAAGAAATGCTTTAAGAAATGTTCTTCGTTCAAGTAAACATTTATTTAAAGAAAAGAAATATTTATTTGGGAATTCGAAAACTTTTCAATTGATCATTTGAAATACAGTAAATAATTAGCATATTGCACTAAATATTGTATTGATTTAGAAAAATGTG
>NW_022639718.1:20287-20479 GCF_010583005.1 Odontomachus brunneus
TATATCGTTGATTTAGAAATATCTGATCTTCCTTTAAGAAATGCTTTAAGAAATGTTCTTCGTTCAAGTAAACATTTATTTAAAGAAAAGAAATATTTATTTGGGAATTCGAAAACTTTTCAATTGATCATTTGAAATACAGTAAATAATTAGCATATTGCACTAAATATTGTATTGATTTAGAAAAATGTG
>NW_022639718.1:20489-21190 GCF_010583005.1 Odontomachus brunneus
AAAAATTTTTCAATTGATCATTTTAAATACAGTAAATAATTAGCATATTGCACTAAATATTGTATTGATTTAGGAAAATGTGATCTTCCTGCAAGAAATTCAGTTCTTTCTTCAAGTAAATATTTATTTAAAGAAAATAAATAATTATTTAGGAATACGATAAATTTTCAATTGATCAATTAAAATTCAGTAAATAATTACTTAACTGCAGTAAATAAATCATTGGCGTAAGAAAATCTGACATTCATTCAAAGTAAGTTTTTCTCCGATCAAATTTCCATTTATTGAAATATAGTTAATACTTGCTTAAAAATAGAAAATCAGTCATAAGTACATTGAAATTAAGTAAATTGTTATTTGTTTTCAATTAACATTTTTCCCATTGGAGAAAAGCACATTTTGCTCCAAGATATGCATTTCATCATTCAAATGAATTTTTTGTTAAACGAAATAAATAAAATTATATATAATTAAAGTATGTATAATTTTATACATAATTTTAATTATTTTGTTTAATTCAAAATTTATTTGATTGAAAATAAAATGATTATCTTTGACCAAAATACGCTTTTCATCAATGAAACAAATTTTTTAAATATTTAAAAAACTTGAAACAAGTAATAAGTTACTTAATTTCAACTTACTAATAGAATGATTTTCTATTTTCAAGCTAATATATATATATATATATATATATATAT
>NW_022639718.1:21421-22043 GCF_010583005.1 Odontomachus brunneus
ATATATATATATATATATATATATATATATATATATATATATATATATATATATATACATATATACATATATACATGTCATAATAGGATGTTTATAAATAAAAACAGATTTTAATATTATGAACAAGCTTTTTATTTGCAATTGTAATAATTTGTTTTTAATGTATACAATTAGAAACTACATAATGTTTTAAATTAGACATAGTATGCACATTTTGTTCTCGATAATCTAGAAGATTTTTGTAACTTACAAATCTCCACTCTTCTGTCTCTATGATTTCGAAAGCGCTTAAATGAAAACAGTGTTCTACAATCTGAATTTTGCAGTACAAAAAGAATTTCTTTTTCAAAGTTGATTATTATAAATTTTATTTTACCGAGAGAAACGCCAAAGTCGTTTTTATTATAATCAATAACATTATTTACTTCATAACTAGTCCCATTCATCCTTACCCAAGAGTAGCAGTTGTAATCAAAAAAATTATGTGAAGGTAAATATTCTTTAAAACTTTCAAATTGACTTGTTAATCTAACTTTTACACAAGGAGCACCATAAAAAAGATCATCAGCAAATCAAATATTACGTACTATTCTATAAGAAAACTATAATTAATGCTATATTG
>NW_022639718.1:22632-23361 GCF_010583005.1 Odontomachus brunneus
TTTTTTTTCATATATTTTAATTGAGCTACATTTTTTATAATTTTGGATAAAGATATCTTGTTAGCTTGCTTTTTTATACAATCTTTTATAGAGATTTTTAATTGAGATTCTTTTTAGATATAATTTACTCGTATTTATGAACTTGGCATATTTTTTATCTTTGTGAGATCTTTTTGTTTTTATGATATCACAGCATTTTGCATAAATTAAGAAAATCTTATTGTTTGTTCCGCGAAGAATATTGTATATGCATTTTTAGCATTTCGTAATCAAGTAAATTTTTCTACTTTTAAATTATTTATTAATATCTACTTTCTTATCATGCACTATGTTTGTATAACATTTATCCTTTATAGTTTTATTATAGTAAAAAATTATACTGATAATTTTATATTTATTTTCTCCTATTTGTATCTCTTTCTTATAGATAGCTCTTCATTCATACAAATTTGTAGTCTTACATATTTTCGTATTAATAAATTTAAATAATTGCAATGGGAAAATAAAAATATTTTTCGCTTTCACTATATCAATTTTTCAGTGGTGGAGTTTATCCCACAATTAGTGCATAATTTTTCAACGTTATTCCAACACGCAAAATTGTATTATATTAATTCTTGTAAAATATATGACTTCAAATTTTCAGATAAACGAAGCAATATAAAATAAAATTTATCAAATATATTACAACTTTCTTTTAATTTTATATAAATTTGCTTGATATGCAAA
>NW_022639718.1:23371-28766 GCF_010583005.1 Odontomachus brunneus
AAATTTTTCAGTAGTGGAGTTTATCCCACAATTAGTGCATAATTTTTCAACGTTATTCCAACACGCAAAATTGTATTATATTAATTCTTGTAAAATATATGACTTCAAATTTTCATAGAAACGAAGCAATATAAAATAAAATTTATCAGATATATTACAACTTTCTTTTAATTTTATATAAATTTGCTTGATATGCAAAATATAAATTTTTCTGGTATAAAAACCACCATTTTGCTTTACGCTCAGCAACCAATCTACTTTCAGACGGCATTCCGACAAGTTTAGTTATATATCTAATATATTTTTTCAGTGTATTGCATTTTTATATTGTTATTTTATATAATAACAATATATAAATATTTTTATATATAAATATTTTTATTTATTATTTTATTATTCTTGTATGTTTTACTTCTTTTTAGTACATAAAACTTGGTGTAATATATAGTAAACTTTTATTTTTTAAATATAATTGCCACGATTACATACGGTCAAAGACGTGTCGCATGATATATCTCTTTCAAAATACGTATCTCAATTATTACATTTAAAACCAACATATTAGAGTATTTATCGCCACGACATGATGTACAAGAGATTTAACATGTTTTTGTCACATGTTTGTAAATAAGGCTTAAACAATTGTCTCGGAAGAAAAATCCGATTGCTGAAAACTTGTATTTCGGGTTGTGATAATTTTAGATTTCATGATTGATTGCACTAATTTTTGCACAGACCAGATTGGTCGCAATTGAAAGTTTAAATTAACGTTTATGTCAGAAATGCAAATAGATTTTCCATTATAGCTTTATTTCCTAAGATATTTTAGTTGGAAGTACGATTGTCGCAAATATTCCAGGAAAGCTTCTTGGTAGCGTCGCGATCGTTAAATACCATGAACATACCTAATTAGCACATTCTGACTATATTGGCTATGACAGTAAACATATGGCTGATACAACGTTTACCCAGCCATAATTACAACTATATGGCAGCCACAGCTATTTTGGCTGCATTTTTAGCTTTGAAAGCCCTGCGACAGCTATTATTATTAAGTCAAAATACAGTCACAGTTCTTTTAGCTGGATTTTTAGCTGTGAAAGCGTTTTGACAGCTAGTACAAAAGTCAAAATACAGCCACAGTTATTTTAGCTGGATTTTTAGCTGCCAAAGCTAACTTTTTAGGAACTTACTGTGCGCTGTTGCGCATACGCAACATAAATATAGTCAAAATAGCTGTAATCTGGCTGTAATTTGTATGTTATAGCGAAAGTGAGAAGTAACGTGACTATCAGTTTTATGACTCATCTATCATGTATCAAGTGAATAGTTAGGCGGACCAATGCATACATTTATATTGCGTGAAAATTGTTACTTAATGTTCGCGTCTGGTTCTATAGGTAGTTATACTTAAGAATTTGCGTCCGCGATAGTTATAAATATATGTGAGCGTTATAAGTTATAATAATTTGTGATTAGTAATTAAAAAATAAATTAATCTAAGTTTATTGAAGCCAACTTTACTCAGTTTTTGTCTTACACAAGATTCATATCCAACTAAATTTTTTTTACATTTTTCTCGATAATATATATTTAAAAATAAAACTTTTACTTAATATTCATGTACGTATAAAACATCCTCCATTTATTATTAATTATTCCTAAGTAACAGGCAAAGCTTTAAAACAGCTGCGACTACGCTGTCGCAGCTAAAACCGTAGCGTTTTAGTCCAACACAGCTACAGTCACAACGTCATTATGACGTTTTGATAACATTGTAGTAGCAAAAGTAGGACATCATTTTCAGGTTTGGAAAACGTTGTCACAGCCGTTTGGCTGCATAACTATTTTGCTGTAAAGATGTTGTCATAACTTCTTTACAGCAAAATAGCTGTGCAGCGAAATGGCTGCGACAACGTTTTCCAAACCTGAAAATGGCGTCCCCCTTTTGCTGCTACAACGTTGTCAAAATGTCATAATGATGTTGCGGCAGTAGCTGTGCTGGACTAAAATGCTGCGGTTTTAGCTGCGACAACATTGTCGAAGCTGTTTTAAAGCTTTGTGTGTTATATGGGTAGTCACATCTTGGTCACGTCCCGGACCTGTCATTCTCGGATACTCGTCTTTATATACTTGGCAGTTATTTTGCGGGCATTGTGCGATGCTGACTCGTGATTTATTGATTGTTTTACAGGATATCTTGGATCTGTAAGAGAGTATTCAGGAATAATGATATATGTGGCATGCTGTCCATTCAAATAAAATAAACTTTTTCCGAAGTGAAAAGGTTTGTTATAGGCGACAAATCATACTCGATTTTACGATGGTATTTGTCTCTATACAAAGACTATGGTCATCTTACCAAAGTAGGAAAGTGGAAAAATGACTAAAAATTTTTCCAAAGAAACTCGTAAGTTGTTCTTCATTTATTTATCATAATTTCATTTCGTTTCACATACAAAAGAATTTCAACAAATATCTTAACTTTGTATAAGGCGACGACGACGCCGAGAGGAAAATCGATGGCGTCCTGTACAGGACGCGGAAAGACGCGCAATTTGCATATCGTCATCGCTGTCTTTGCTATCGTCCTTTCTATCGTCGTTGTCGCCGTTGTCGTGAGAGGAGAGGCAAAAGAAACTGTGTTCTTCCCTCGATGCGCGCGAGCCCGCAACCTAATTAATTTCATCTGCTTCGCTCGGCGAGCAGATCCGAGAGCTGAAATCGAGACAAGGCATGTCAAATCGATCCGGCAGGTTGACTGGTAGTATGCCTTTCGCGAAAAAATATATACGCGAACACGAAAATGCATCGTGTGTGAGTGTACACATGTATGTGTATAACCATGCATATGCGCCGAACGAGCGTGCGATCGTATATGCCGCGTTCATCGAGAAATGTACGTGGTAGCCTCGGAGGCAGCCGTCCCAAGAAAGACCGCATCGATTTCGTGAGTATTTTTTGCGTATCGCATCTCGGAATATCTTTCGTTTTTCGTGTGAGTCCTTAAAACCAGATTTCAGAGTTTATTTTATGCAAGCAGATGCGTAGACCATCGCGTCCCAGAGTTTGTGCCCTCTCGGTATCCTTTGCCAGCCACCAGGACCAGCGGAATCCGAGGACGACGTGGGACGGAAGAGCATCAACCGCCAGCTCATCGCTCTCACTCAGGTGATCGTTCTCGCATTACTTAGCGCTATAATATTCTTTCTTATTCCGATCGCTCTGAGTTGCCGAATTTTCTATCGCTCAGAATATTCGCTAACACAAGAACGTAACAGTCGTATCACGGGCCACTGCTGTCAGCTGTGTTTACCTTTCAGCTGACATTTAGCAAACGCAGCGGGAAGCTAGGAGCGATAGCGGGAGAACAGTACCGTCCCGAGAATCCCGACTAGAAGGAATGGTGTGTGCGGATCAAGTCCGCGAGCCAACATCGACGGCGAAAGTGTCTCAAGACAATTAACGTCTCGAAACAACTCTACCGAAAGCTGTCGATTGCCGATTGGCGAAGACGAGGAATTCTGCACGCGGAAAGGAGCGACGAGGGGGGGGGGGAGAACTCCCAGAATTCGAGATCCCCGAGGAACGGCCTACTCTTCAGCCTAGCCGCGACCGTTCCTGCGAACGTATGTTATCGAACCGAGAGTTTTCCGCGCGCGAGACGACATTGCGAGTATCGCCTCAATAGTTAGTGAGTGTGAAAGGACGAGAGTGCGAGCGAGGGGTTGAGCGGGCGCACAGGCAAGAGGGCGAGTGAGTGACGACGAGCTAAGAGATCGAGGGAGTGCCCGGCCGTGTGAAGAGGAGCGAGGATCGCCACAGCCGACGCTTGCGAGGGCGTGCCAGCGTACCTTGTAAGTTCTCCCATCTACTCTGACATTTCCGTAGCGTGATCGTACAATTTTTATTGTATGTTGCCGTCGTCTCGTCTGCGGAGCGGCCGCGTAAAGAGGCTCGCCCGAGGAAACCGTCCTCGGGCCGCAATTGTCGCGCCCGTGATTTCGTATCGAGCCCCACGAATATCGTCAAAATTACACGTGCGGCGGCGACATTGCCGAAGACTTTCCGAGCATATCGCGAAGTTATCGGGACACGCGAGTCCCGCTCAATAAAGGCTCAATTATCGCTAAATTTCTGGAGTCTATTCTCTTTCCGTCCCTGTCACCTCCTAAACCCTATCCATTACCGACTTAAAGTAACGGAGAGCTACCTGTCCTAGAATCACGCGAATTTTCGAGTGCTATCGCATTTTGGTGTCCCGAGGTGGTGCGGCCTTTTCCGCACCTGGCGCCCAATTTTTTCATTTCGTGCGTTGTAGCACGATCCAAGGCCGGCGGCAATTTATCGATGCAGTGGACAGGCAACTGTTCGCCTCTCCGATATGAAAATCTTCGGCAAATAACGTCACAGTACACAACCACATGCATGTACGCACACATGCGAGTCCGCGAGCGCTATTTGTGTCGTGTATGGCGCGTTGCGTTACGCTGCATCGCGTCACGATGCGTGTTAAGGGCCTGCACACACAAATTGATATAACAGTAACGTAAGACGTACAGTTAGAATTGACCAATTACGATCGAGTATTCATCAAAATGGCGACCTTACGGTTCAACGATTCTCAACATGATTGGTCAATTCTTACAGTACGTCTTACGTTACTGTTATGTCAATTTGTGCGTAAAGGCTTTAACAGACATTATCGCGTTTCAAGGAAGTATACTCATTGACACCGCCGTCGGACATGCGATAATATTAGTAAGCAATCTTTGCCTGATATCTTTTAACGCGGAAAACGTGTTTCCATCGTATACATTGTTGATAACCGAAAATAAATGACTAATGATGCACGGCGACAGTTTTTGGGCAGTTATTAGTCACGAGGATGTGTTTCGAGCGACTTGTTCGGGACTGTATACCTACCACCGTATATCCACCGGTAAGAATGTCGCAGCGATCCTTACTGCGAAAAAAAAATCTGGAAAGGAGGTTATTGAAAAGATTTGGAAAAATAACATGCCATCAAATTCCTCAGATATTTTACAAATTTTTTTCGTAGAATTAGAAAGCAGTGCTTTCTAAGAAAAAAATCTTCACCGTCGCACACTAACGTAAGTGAAACTCTGTAGCGGACAATGATTAATGTTAGTATCATGCTTGATGCGATTAACTCGATCTGCGAGAGTAAAATGACCGCAGTTCTAGAAAGAAAAGTATAGTGGAAAAATGTTCATACGACACCCATAATAGACGTCTAATAGACGTCTTAAAGACGTTTCATGTAAAACGTTTTTAGGACTTTACCAAAAGACGTTTATATATAACTTTATCAAAAGACGTCTTATACATACATACATATATATATATATATATATATATATATATATATATA
>NW_022639718.1:28776-31916 GCF_010583005.1 Odontomachus brunneus
GTTTTCAGTTGTCAGTAGATTGGGCCTATTATGGATATCACTTTAAAAAAATACGTTAGCTATAGTACTTTATGGGTAACGTGGAAAATTATTGAAAAGAAATATTCACAATTAAAATAAAAATTTGATAACATATATTATATCTTTAAAAAAGAAAATCCACAACTTCTTAAGTTGTTCTGCCTTCTACGGGCTCTATTCCGCGGCACGCGAAGACGCGTATCTGACACTCGAGTCACGTTCGCTGGCCGGAAGGTGCATCATCGAGGCCTGACATATATTATTTTATATTTTTTAAATTTATTATATTATTATTTTGACGTGACACATTATTGTCAGAAGAATGGACTTCAAAATTTGCTCAAAGAATCTCTCGGTACAGTTAAAGTTGCAAGTTCTTTAGTATATCCTATATATTAATAATTAGAAGAAGAAAATGTATATAAAAGTTGTTGCAAAACAATATATGATTTTAACATAATATTTTGAGAAAAAATATTTGATTACGCAAATTTTATTTAACTAAAAAGAAACTTTGGAAACGAGAGGAAATATAAACGTCACAGACTTACGAGCTCTCACAGTTGCTCGCCTATCAAATTTACTTTATGTGGCATGTTATTTATCGTCAGTTATCCTGCAGTTAAGTGTACTTCTCACGCTAAAATGCGTTTACACATAACCATAAAAGTTTTCGTTCGGACTTTTGAAAACTTTTGTTACCGAATCATGATGCCGCAACACTAGAAATAACTAAAAACTTTTCCTTTATGTTCAAGGATAATTTTAAGATAACTTTACCTAAATGTCCAAGGTTGAAATTTTTTTCATACAGAATGGTGAGAAATTTTTGTTTCCCGAAGATCCAAAACCACGTGCGTATACTGTGTACAGGCAGAAACAGAAAAAGTTGAGTATAATCGTTTCGACAAGTCGTGTGTCTCGTTTGATCGGAAAATGTGAGCTCGAGGAATGATCTTCGGTTACTTTTTGATCAATAAATATCGATTCTTGTTTTCTTACTACGTTCTTTACGATTAATCGAAAAGTTGAGTAAACCTTAATAGTTTGTTCAGTAATTTTATAACGGCGCCCAGTTAATTATTAGCATTAATGGTTAGAGTTTCTCTAGTTTGCGAATTTTAATTTCAAATTTAATTTCCAATCTGTTTAAAGAGAACTATTTAAAGGCCATCAAACTTCGATAGGCGGTATAGATCGAACTTCCCGCTCAGGCCGTATTGAAGCACGACATAATCGTGTAAAATATTTATAAAATACTTATAATAATATAAATATTATAATACACACACACACACACATATATATATATATATATATATATATATATATATATAAAATTCAACAAATAAAACTTTTTTCATAATGCAACAAGATGGATCACTGATTATTTAGTACTCCAGTGTTGCACTGTTCAGTGTTCCACACATCTTTTTTTTAATCTTTTTTGCCGCTCAATCCGACCATATGTTTTCACCTCAGCCAGCACGCGCGAACTCTATTAAACTCTACTATGCACTGAACACTTAGGGCCAACTGTTCCAACTTCTTGGTAAGCTACCTAACAGTTTAATCATATGTTTAATCATTTTGTCCAATTTGAAGAAAAAACGAAGACAGACATATAATTTACTCTTAAACTTTGCGAGAGCGCAGAACGATTGAGGTGAGCAAGAAAATCCTACATCGTTCTGCGATATTTACAATATTTTTCGAGAAATTAATTTTAGAAAATTGTATAAAGAAAGGAGGAACGCTCGAGCCGTTGAAGTAGTTCGAAGTTTAACGCAATTCAGTTGGTATAGAAACGGATGGCAGCATGCGGCGAGGAGAAAAATAGTCGGCTAGACAGTCGTTTATCAGTCAGAAGGATGCATTTCGAGCGACGTAGATAAAGCAGTTTTAGTAAACATTTTTTCAAGCTCGATTTTTTCCCTAAGATTCTAACAACGGGACTCCTGAAATTTCGAAAGTCTACCGAAAAATTACGGTGAAAATGAATCGGACTACGCGACAAAATGCGACCGATTTGGCGTGTAAGTCGCGGCACACACAGGTATACCTATACTTGCCCGTCATAAATAACAAATCGCGCGCACGCACACACGCGCACTAACGATAGTCGGAAAATTTTATTTTGAACTAAAAGAAAGCGTTATTCGTCATTCTCCTCGGAATCTTAATTCCATTCATCTTCTCCTTGTTTATTATCCGACAATTTATCTTGCAATTACCAGAAAAAATATATTGGTTTGTATATTTGCCTACAAATGTTTTATCAAACTCAGACATTTATTTAACGATCCTTTTTGTATGTACATTTTGCTATTCCTTTCTTAGTGACTAAAGTTATTGTCTTTTTTTCTTTAGACTGTCATTTGAACTTTTTCACTACAAATGACAACAATAGGGACCATCGCTCAATTGTAAGTTATAGTTGATAATCCTTTCATATGCTGTTGCTACAAGTATCAGTTGACAGTGGATTAGGCCTACTGCGGTTATCACTTAAAAAAAATATCACTTAAAAAAAGAGAGCAGCAACAGCGACGACGGTGGCACACGGTACGCACTCCTTGCTTCAGCGTGTACGAGCGAAGGAGGGAAAAGAGAAAGAGAGAGAGCAGTGACGAGAGGAGGATAATCATCCGACCAACCTATCGACCGATCGAGTTGTTTCATTCATAAAAAGTTCTTTACTACTTTCTGTGAGCGCATGCATTATACCATGAAGGAGGACCGACTACTCCCCCGACCAGCAGCAGCGATGGCGGCGGCAACATAACCACGTTTATATACGGCATTATTTACTACTGCGCGAGATACGAAGCGACGCCATCTCCGCGCCAACGTTATGGCGTACGGATCTCTCTTTCTCTCTCGTCGTACAGCGCCAAGATGGACGACGTGCGGCGGTGTCGTCTTGTCATCATATCCATGTGAAGAGACGAGGTTCGCGCTTCTGCTGTTTTCTTATCGGTCGATCCTCTTTCGTTCCCTTTATCTCCACTCTCTTATTTTCTCTCTAGTTTCCTCTCTCATCATTCACCGAATTGCTTTTCGCGGAACATGCGCAATTTCGCGACGCGTATTACGGACAAGCGAGCGTGCCACACGGT
>NW_022639718.1:31926-32204 GCF_010583005.1 Odontomachus brunneus
GAGCGAGCGCGCCACACGGTTTCGTTCGCGCATCTTCAACGTCGTCCTCGTCGTCTTCGTCGTCATTTCTGGCGTTTCTCTCTCGGCTACCCTCTCACTCTATCTATAGCGTAGCTACAATTGAAATTCCTTGCGTGTTTGTAGGCAGACGAGATCGGTAATGTAGCAGTCGGTCGGTAGATAGTGTAATTTAGAGATGTTAATCGATTGACGTAGGAAACGACAAATCACAAAACAAAAGTTATTGGTAAAATTCTCACAAACAGAAATGATATCAT
>NW_022639718.1:32214-32567 GCF_010583005.1 Odontomachus brunneus
AAAATGACAAATCGCAAAAAAAAAAGTTATTGGTAAAATTCTCACAAACAGAAATGATATCATATGGTTTAAGCCAGGTGAAATTAATTTCATACTCAATAAATATTGTTATAACTACTTTGTATGTATGAACACTATATTAAGTATCTGCTAACTTTATTTTCTAATAATTACACAGAATTGGGAAAAAATAGTTTTTAAATGCTTATTTAGTAAACATACAAAAATAAAAATTTTCGGCAAAGTTAAATAATACTTTATAAAGGAAACACTTGACATGCTAGGGTAAAATTTCACACTCACTATAAAAGCCAACTTTCGATGTTGAACGTATAAAAATATTATATTAATTA
>NW_022639718.1:32577-35117 GCF_010583005.1 Odontomachus brunneus
CACACGCACAAAGGAAACACTTGACATGCTAGGGTAAAATTTCACACACACTATAAAAGCCAACTTTCGATGTTGAACGTATAAAAATATTATATCAATTATTTCCTTAGCTATGATTAAAAATACTACTAATTCAGTTGATAAATTTTAGACTTTTAGAAGCAAGTGTTGAAAGAGCTTAACGCTGTGCACTTGAAATTGAACGATATGATGGGAAGTATGGCCCTTTTATTAAAAAATAAAAAAATTTAAGATGAGCCGACGATAACCGTCAATGATCCCAAATGTCATCCATCTGTTTCCAATAAATGAACAAACATTAGCTGAATTAGAACAGTGGCTTAATGTCAACGCTGAAAATAAAAACAAATTGGTATGGTCTTTAATAATTAGAAAGTCGAATATGTACATAATGGTAATTGATAGTCATTAATACTTTTGTAACGATTATTCAAATTATTTTAGACTATAGAATTAAGTCGCGCCGGAGGCTTAAATATTAAAGAAGTTACGAGAAGAATCATGTACAGAGTCTTCACAAATGAAGTTGGAATACTGTATTCCTGGGAAGGAGCTAGAAAAAAGGAATCCTTCAAAAATCTAGCGGTAGGTTCGGTCATTTTGGGTAAGCTTTTGTGTTTTTTTTCACACGTATCCTATTTTAGAAAAAAGTTTTTGCTTCAAATGTGATTGATTATATCCTAAAGGACATGACTAATAATAACTATATATTTTTAATACAGTTTGTTTTATATTTTTATGTTGCATTATTTTATGATATTAAGTGCTGTTCGATATTGCAAAAGCACAGCCGATTCAACTGAAGCAGAAGTTATCAGCTTCATCAAAACCTGGCTGGTTAGATGCATAGATCGTATCCACAATGCCACTAAAGACGTGAATAATATAGCAATCGAAGGGAACGACGAAGTAACGAAAAACAAAACCAATGCACAAGTTTAAACAAAGAAGTATTTATTGTTATACTTATTATAAGTCAACGTTTGTTATAATAATTATGATTGTTATGATAGTTCAATTTTTATTTGAATATGTACACTATCGCTTATAATTCTACCATATTTTTTATAATGCAACTTTTATCAACTTTGAGGCTTAACGGTTTCATAAATTATAAAATATATCGCATTATGCTTGTTTAAGACTGTGAAAAATGCTACACATATTTCAGGATTCTTTTCTTTTTATATGATAACTTGAAACTTTTGAGTAGAGAAATACTTATAGGTGATAGTGTATACGAATCTAAACATCCAAAGTGTCAAGAGGTACTAAGTATATTTTTAGCTAATACCCGAGCAGAAATGTATCTAGTAGATTTGATTTCAAGACTAGTAGCTAGATAGTAATGACTAGATAAGTTTTCTAGCCAGTCACTAGCTTGTGACTGGCAAAATACTTCTAATCAAACTTTAATTATCTAGCTGCTGTCTAGTCACTAAATAGAAAATGAGTAGTAGGTGGCGCTGTCTTTTTTAAAATATACAGTCTGGCTACTATCTCGCCACTAGCAGGATTACATTACTCTGCACGTCGAAAAGAAGGTTATGTTACAATATTAAATTCTGTCTAGTCACTATCTAGTACCAATATGCTGTAAATCTTACATAGAAATGAAATGTCAGACGACATGAAAAACTCAGTATATCTTGAATCAGTATATCTTGAATCTGACCGGGATTGTCTAGTAAGTATACTAATTACATAGATAGATGAAAAAAATTACACACTAATATAATAGAAAACTACCTGTAAATGCTGAATTAAATGATCTTAGTGCTTAGTGTAATCTTTTTTCTAACCTTTATATAACTGATATAACTGCTAGATAGTTCTAAATTATATTATATATAAATATTACTAATTTTTGAAAACGTTATTTAGTTCATTATTTTGAGAAAATGGATAGAAAAGAAAAAATACGTGAACGTGTACAAAAACATCGACGGATTAAGTCTACATTGAGAAACATTGCTTTCTCTTCTTATTTTTCACGTATGTATTATATTATTCAATAATACAATACAATTTCTCAATATTACAATACAATTATAATATATATTACGTACTCAATATTATAATATAAAATAATATTCAATAATAATCTTTCAATAATACATTAGTTATTAATACTGTTGTATAAAAGTAATATTTTAATTATTTACTTTTTTATTGTTATGTCTAATATTATTATGTCTAATACAATACATTTTATTCGATTGATATCCTGTGGACGTCCTTTGAATGTCTTTAGCATGTTTGTATTGTATAGGATTAATATATTATATATTGTACATGTTACAATAGTTACAGAATATTATAATTTTCTATATATTTTTTTTGTTTTCTACATTATATAGATGAACCTGGACATGTAACATACGGTACGAATAAATTGCAGAGCGATATTGCAAATACAAAATTGCAAAAGAAAGAAAAAATAAATATATTAAATGACTCATATAGTGATTCTGAATCTACATTACAAAATTATGTTATTACCGATTCAATTTCAACTG
>NW_022639718.1:36381-37112 GCF_010583005.1 Odontomachus brunneus
CGCAAAATATCAGGCTAATATATGTAATATATAACTAACCGACTATACAGTTGTAAAAATTTGACGGTTGAAGCGTAAACTTGTTTTTAGTTGGTTTCAGACATGTGAATTTGTTTGCTAAATCTGTATGTAAGAATTTGCGAATAATACTGAGCACATTTTTCGACAATGTCCTGCTGTCTATAATAAAAGCAATCGTTGCTATCTAAAAAATAATTACATTTTTTATTAATTTCACTGATTGCATATAATTATTTAATTTGTAATGTCAAATTTATATTAAATGTTAAATCTATATTAAATGATAAACATTACAATAAAACATTTGTATTAAATATTTTATTAGTAATAAAAGAATCTATATTAATAATAGTAGAAAATAAAAGAATTTAATTTATATAAAATTATTGAATTTAAATTTAATGCTGCTTACAAAATCATTGCGGATTTCTTCATTTTGTAATAGGTTATTTAAAGTATCATAATCTTCTTTAGTTTTTAGTGGCCATTGAATATTATTTGTTTTTGTCCAATGCACCAGTACGTTTTCACTTTCATGGTTTTGTTGTATTAAATACTGTTCAAATGTATCTTTTATATTCCACAAGTGAGTTTTTATAATTTGTTGGTCATGTTTTATTCCTTGTATATCGGATAATATGCATTTGAGATCTACAAATTATTTAAATAATACAAAAGAAAATAATATTGTTATATAAAAGTATTATTTA
>NW_022639718.1:37239-37719 GCF_010583005.1 Odontomachus brunneus
AAATCATTTCATTAGTAAATTGAAATTAAGTAACTTATTACTTGTTTCAAGTTCATTAAACATTTAAAAAATTTGTTTCATTGATGAAAAGTGTATTTTGGTCAAAGATAATCATTTTATTTTCAATCAAATAAATTTTGAATTAAACAAATTAAATAAAATTATGTATAAAATTATACATACCTTAATAATATATAATTTTATTTATTTCGTTTAACAAAAAATTCATTTGCATAATGAAATGCATATCTTGGAGCAAAATGTGCTTTTCTCCAATGGGAAAAATGTTAATTGAAAACAAGTAACAATTTACTTAATTTCAATGTACTTATGAGTGATTTTCTATTTTTAAGCAAGTATTAATATATATTTCAGTAAATGTAAATTTGATCGGAGAAAAACTTACTTTGAATGAAAGTCAGATTTTCTTACGTCAATGATTTATTTACCGCAGTTAAGTAAATATTTACTGAATTTTAA
>NW_022639718.1:37729-38999 GCF_010583005.1 Odontomachus brunneus
CTATATTTCAATAAATGGAAATTTGATCGGAGAAAAACTTACTTTGAATGAAGGTCAGATTTTCTTACGTCAATGATTTATTTACTGCAGTTAAGTAATTATTTACTGAATTTTAATTGATCAATTGAAAATTTATCGTATTTCCAAATAATTATTTATTTTCTTTAAATAAATATTTACTTGAAGTAAGAACTGAATTTCTTGCAGGAAGATCACATTTTCCTAAATCAATACAATATTTAGTGCAATATGCTAATTATTTACTATATTTTAAATAATCAATTGAAAAGTTTGAATTCCCAAATAAATATTTCTTTTCTTTAAATAAATGTACTTGAACGAAGAACAGCATTTCTTGAAGGAAGATCAGATATTTCTAAATCAACAATATATTTATTGCAATATGCTAATTATTTACTATATTTCAAATAATCAATTGAAAAGTTTGAATTCCCAAATAAATATTTCTTTTCTTTAAATAAATGTACTTGAACGAAGAACAGCATTTCTTGAAGGAAGATCAGATATTTCTAAATCAACAATATATTTATTGCAATATGCTAATTATTTACTATATTTCAAATAATCAATTGAAAAGTTTGAATTCCCAAATAAATATTTCTTTTCTTTAAATAAATGTACTTGAACGAAGAACAGCATTTCTTGAAGGAAGATCAGATATTTCTAAATCAACAATATATTTATTGCAATATGCTAATTATTTACTATATTTCAAATAATCAATTGAAAAGTTTGAATTCCCAAATAAATATTTCTTTTCTTTAAATAAATGTACTTGAACGAAGAACAGCATTTCTTGAAGGAAGATCAGATATTTCTAAATCAACAATATATTTATTGCAATATGCTAATTATTTATTAAATTTCAATTGATCACTTGCTAAGGTTTCGTATTTCCAAACAAATATTTATTTTCTTTAAATAAATTTTCACTTGCACTAAGAACAGCATTTGTTGAAGCAAGATTTGATTTTCGCTAATCAACAAGATATTTACTACAATATGCTAATTATTTCTTGGATTTTAATTGATCAATTGACAAGGGTTCGTATTTCCAAATAAATAATTATTTTATTTAAATAAATGTTTACTTCAACTAAGAATTGCATTTCTGGAGGCAAGATCTTATTTTCCTACACCAAAAAATATTTTTTTCAGTTTGGTAATTATTAAATTAATTTCAATTCATGATTGTTCATTTTTAAGGAAATATTCATTTATCTTAAGGAAATATTTTTCTTATTTTAAG
>NW_022639718.1:39037-45106 GCF_010583005.1 Odontomachus brunneus
CAAGATTTGATTTTCGCTAATCAACAAGATATTTACTACAATATGCTAATTATTTCTTGGATTTTAATTGATCAATTGACAAGGGTTCGTATTTCCAAATAAATAATTATTTTCTTCAAATAAATATTTATTTCAACTAAGAATTGCATTTCTGGAGGCAAGATCTTATTTTCCTAACCAAAGAAATATTTTTTTCAGTTTGGTAATTATTAAATTAATTTCAATTCATGATTGTTCATTTTTAAGGAAATATTCATTTATCTTAAGGAAATATTTTTCTTATTTTAAGGTCCATTTTCTTGAAACAATATTATATTTCTTTCGTCCAAAGAAATATTAATTTCATTGAAATAAATATTCACTTCATTATTGCTACAATATTATTTATTTTTTCCACTGAAATTATCTACTTTGATTCCAATAAATATTTCGCTGATAGTATTGAACGATATAATTTACTTGAATTAAGTAGAATTTCGTTGATTATAGCAAATTTATTTTTAGTGTATAGTCGAGCGATTTCGCACCTTCGTTAACATGACACTTCTACCACTAAAAATTCTATATAAGTGTATTTACGCTTGTGGAGGTTTTATTACACGTAGATGTTTATTGTAACTTTTGAATTCATTTAGGAAATAACAATTCCTTAATCTAAATATTTCGAAAACTATTATTTTTTTATGTTAGCATCGATATACAGTATGTGTGTACGGTCTCAAATTTCCTGTTTTCACTTTACTTTTATACGCATATTTTCATTTATTCTAGTACGCACGATAATTTTACAACCTAACGCAGTAACTTTTATTTCATCCTTTTTGGAATTCGTGTCACTTCGCCGGCTCGCGGTAACTTTCGCTTCTTCTTTTTTTTTTTTTTTTTAAATTCCTTTAACCCGCGAGACCTCTGGCCATTTATCCCTTCGGCTTCCATTATGAAATAACCATAAGCTTTGTACAATTGATGAACAATACGAAAATATACACAAGAAAAAAAATACAAACACAAGAAAAAAAAATACAAGATTAATTGCAGTTAGCGCGAAATATCGTAAACGTAAATAAACGTTCCGAATCTCACAACGGAATCCGCATAAGTATTGCACGTATATAGACGTGTATAGACTTGCAAAACGATTTCAATAAACTGTTTTTTCGACAAAATTAGGAGAGCTCCAAATAGTCATGATTCATGAATTCGCGTGATACTTCGTTATCGTATGGAGCAGAGCGACAATATAGGAGACATCTGATGTCAATTGCAACAAAAGATTCAAGAAAAACTTAGATATGTTTATTATATTTTTAGCTATGAGATAAGAGTATATAATTCTACTATATAAGAGTATAATAAAGAAACAATATTCACATATACAACAATATACCCATTGTATTGCCACTTCAGCTCTTGATAAAACTGATTACTATCCAAATCCTTAAGCAGTGTCGCGCAATTGTAACGCGTCTAATGCTTTTCTAACTTCATCGGAAAAAAATGTGTTGCAATTGTTTCGCAAACAAGTTTACGCAAAATTTGGTCAATATAAAGTTAGGTTCTTTTGCAGTGGTATCGATATACAGGATAAATTCGACCTGCGCAAAACTCCGTGACGGAAGTGTGGAACTATGCGCTAGCGAATGCTTTGCACGCACACATTCGAGTATAATATTGTGACGAGTCGCGTGCGTCTTGCGCGCGGGCTCGTTACTCGAGGAGTTTCCCTTCGTGGGGAGGCCTTAGATGGCTCGCCGGTGTCCGGGATCGGGAGGAGGGAATAATTGTCGCTCTGCGGACTACCAAAATAATCGTTTATTTAAGCGTTACACTGAGGTACGACGCGGGCTTAGTCTAGGCGGACGCGCGGCTCTTCGGACGAGCGGTAGCGGTCGCGAACAGAGGATCGGCGGATGCGGACTTATTCTAGGCGGACGCGGGCTTAGTCTAGGCGGACGCGCGGCTCTTCGGACGAGCGGTAGCGGTCGCGAACAGAGGATCGGCGGATGCGGACTTATTCTAGGCGGACGCGGGCTTAGTCTAGGCGGACGCGCGGCTCTTCGGACGAGCGGTAGCGGTCGCGAACAGAGGATCGGCGGATGCGGACTTATTCTAGGCGGACGCGGGCTTAGTCTAGGCGGACGCGCGGCTCTTCGGACGAGCGGTCGTGGTCGCGGAATGACCCGGTTAGAGCGAAGTCGAGCTGGGGAGTCGGCAGCGACCGACAGAGACGGCGGACTCGCAACCCCAATCCCTCGCAGCTCGTATTCGCGCGGTAGGGTCGGGGTGCCGCGTGAACACGGCGTGGAAAGTCGAGCGCACCTTCGTATGGCGGAAGTCGGGATGCCGCGTGAGCACGGCGTCGAAAGGCGAGCGCACCTTCGTGTAGCGGCGGTCGGGATGCCGCGTGAGCACGGCGTCGAGAAGCGAGCGCACCTTCGTGTAGCGGAGGTCGGGATGCCGCGTGAGCACGGCGTCGAAAGGCGAGCGCACCTTCGTGTAGCGGAGGTCGGGATGCCGCGTGAGCACGGCGTCGTAAGGCGAGCGCACCTTCGTAGTCGCTGTGGCTGGGACGGCCGCAGCGACGGGAGTCTTGCTGGTGCCGGGAGTGCCCGGCTTTTATACCCGCGTGAATCCGCGTCGCGCTGCCCCCACCTAGGGCGCTGCGACGTCGGATCACGTGCAGGTGTGCGTAAGGCCGCGTGGCCATTAAAGTGGCGCTAAGCGCCGTGTACACCGACACGTCGGATGTTCGGGCGTGTCGGTGTGGTCGAGCCCTCAGGCGCGGTCTTAGTAACGCTTCGTTACAATATTATAATTAGCGGGCGATAAATTTGACGAGGACGATTTAATTTTTACGGTGAATTTGCACGATCAATGTTGTCACCGTTAAAATAAAACAAAAAAATATAACATCGCATTTCGCGCTCTGTCACGTGAGGGTGAATTAATCCTGATAGTAAGCGCCTTCTGAATTTGGTGTAATTTTCATGAACTTTGGTGTAGTTTTATCCCAATTTATTTTCAAGAACTTCCTCAGAATTATGCATAAAATCTAAAAACATAAAAAAAAAAAAAATAGAAAAAATAGAAAAATATATTACAACTTACGATAAAGAATTTACTAAAGTTTAAATCTATTTCTTATTATATATGTGTGTGTCCGAATATAAAAGTGCCGCGTTATTCGGGCACATAAAATGAGCAAGTTACCGTCAAGGTTAAGATCAAGGTTAAGGCCCTTCCTATTGCAATGTCAGTTGCAAACAAACGCATGGTTCATCGTGACAATGACCGCAAAGTTCGTTGAACTTCAATTTTCACAAATACAATGCTTGTCTAATGTTGCAGCATCTATTCAGAAGATCAGTTTTTAAGATATCAAAACGCGAAAATTAAGATGGATCACCCTGTATATCGAACATGCGATTTTTATGCGCCACATTGTCGCGCAGAAGAGTCAATTATTGAAATTAACATAATCAATAAAAATGTATAGTTTAACAGCATTGATGTTTTAAAAATTCATTGTTTAATTTTCCCTAATAATTACAAAAAAAAGAGAAAAAAAATTATCACTGCGACCAAAGAGATTAAATATCAAGTTATTGAGCGCACATGCACACCAAAGCACATGGAACACAGGCGTCGTCGTCGCCTTTCCATCCTCTCGCCCCTGCCTCGCGGACCCCTTGTTAACTCACCCTTCCTCGTTTTCTCTTCCCTGTTCGTCCGCAAAGAGAAGCGTTTCCTTCCGTGCGTAATTGCACGCGCGGCTAGGATGACTCGAGTGCGGCTTGTTTTAACCGTGGATTGAACTCTCTCTCTCCCTCTCGCCGCCACTGCCGTCCGTCGTCGAATCTCATCGGCCTTTCCGCGGCCTCGTTCGCGAAATCATATTTTCGTCGGAGCTCGCGGTTCTGTGTGTATATATTACAACGTATTAAGCGCCGCGCGCGCTGTATTTCACCGAGAGTCTCGAGGTCGCGATACGCCTAAAGCCGGCGCGAAGGAGATGGTTAGAGAGAGAAGAAGAGGCGAGGAGGGAGTCTCTTCGCGAGTTCGAATTAGCGTTGCGAGGCAATAGCGCCGCGGTCTCCCTTAACTACGCACTTCGCGTGTTCTATTACTTCGAAACGCTCAGAAGATTGTTATATCGTTTGTTATATGTTAGACGGATATATTTACCATGAAATCTGTGTCAAATGTCGACTTTACAATAACATTAAGCTTTGGGAGAGAGGCTCTATTTCCCGTCTCGTGTGCCCACCGCGTTTTTCTCCAAAGTATCGGGGAAATTTCCTCCGGTATATGAAATTCTTGGAGTGTTTAGAATTAAAGATCTTTTGTACACAACCGACTTTCGAAATCCTTTATGTCGATGAGAATTTCGCGTTAGAGAATAGAGCTGCAGGGCATTTTCAACCCTCTTTTTTCTTTCTTTTCTTTAACCGCTGTTTTTACACGCAGCCCGTTTCTATTTCAATAGTTGACTGCATAATGTTGTTTCTACTGAAATAATAAGTTTCAGATATATTGGGTGAAACGATCACGTCTCTTTATGGTTGTCACAAATTGGATTTTTAACCTTTAGGTTTAGATGATGCAATTTTTAAGAAAACCGATCTCTAACATCCCATATAGGGTCGCCCATAGTAACAACGAAGCCAACGCTTGGCCGAAGCTTTGGCATTCAACTATCGGTCAGAGTTCTGTCAGCCAGTATTTGGCCAACACTGGCTGATAACTGGCTGCTGAACAGTCTGGCGTTACAACAAAATTCGACGTTTGGCCAACGTTTGGCAACCAATTATCGGTCAGAGTTCTGTTAGCCAGGACTGGCCAGAATTGGCAAATGATTGGCTGCCTTACCTGTATAGAATAATCTGGCGTTAGGACCAGGACCAACGCCTGACCGAGATTGGTAGTAATACTTCGGCCAAAATTCTGCTCACTATTTGGTCAGCACTGGTAAATGACTGGTTGCCTAATTATATAATTACTTGGCGTTACCACGAAAAACAAATTACTAAAATGTTAAAATAATGTTCAATTACTATAATATTTTACAATAACAAATTTTGTAACATAATCTGTAATCAGATAACATTATTTCATGAAAAACAATGCTATATTAAAGCCAGTGTTAAAATATAAATTATTGTTCAATATATTTCAGTAATAACAATTTCAATTTCTTTATTATTTTCTTTGATATTATACATCATTATGAATTAGTTATTATGGAGTCTTGGATATCCTACAGTAATCCTCTATGCCAATATTGTTAACCAACGTTGGTCACAGTTGTTTTCCAGTGAAGAATCATCTAGTTCATTATTGCTTCCAGTAGTATGCTGCTAACGGAAATCCGGCAATCAGTAGTGGGGTTAGTTAAAGAATCGCAAATAATGATGACTCCTGACGGTAATAATATTAACATTAATAATAATCAAATTGAGGTATATAATCCCTTATAGAAATATCATTCTAAGAATCATTGATTAATTACTTATTTTCAGTATTAAAAGTACAGTATTTAGTAATATTCTGTGATTCAAATACAGCTTTAGTAATTCAAGTATTTCAATATTTAATGTTACAAATCCTACTTTATGATTAATTTCAATACTTAAATATTGATATGTAATACTTCGTCCATTGATAAAATACTTACGCAGAACATTATCAATATTTAAATACTAATATATAATACTTTGCTAAGTGATGAAATACTTACGCAAAGTACTGTTAAGATTAAAAGTATTAACCCAGACAACATACAATATTAGTAAGTTATTAGATAAATATTTATAAATATTTATTTTGAATTACTTTTTTAAAATATAATATATATACAGGGTGTCCCGAAGTTCCATGATGACCCTTGGTGAGAACGTAGAACGGATTGAGGTGAGCAAGAAAGTCCTGTGCCGTTTTGCGATATTCGCAATAGTTTTTGAGAAATTAATTATTTTGTCTCAACAAATCAGCGTACAGAAAGCGGCAGCGGAAAGAAAGATGCCTTCGGCCGACGTGCGACCGTGACACTCGCGAATCGTATCTCGCCGC